>NC_068938.1:209437713-209649633 GCF_016801865.2 Culex pipiens pallens
GAAGCAGGGGCGCCGACTCTGGGGGGGCACGGTACTTTTTGCCCCCCTTAAAATTGGGCAGGGGGGGCAGCCCATACATTGTGCCCCCCCCCCCCCCAGAAATTTTGGAAGGAAAATATTCTTTTTTTTTCAAATATTACAAATAAAATTCACAGAAATAATTGAAAATAATATTTAAAACTTAATTGAAACATCGTTTGTACACACGGATAGAATTCTTGTAAGCGAATCTGTAAAATAGTTCAAAAACATTTGTAGTTTTTTGAAATCTGTGATTTTTTTTTTAAATCGTTTAAATTTTTTCTATAGTACCTCATCTACAATAAAACTTACGCAAACTCTTGCGAAAACAATCATCAAGTTTTCGGACGCAACATTCTGCGATTTGCCATTGTAGATAAGGATTTAGCGAAAGTAAACTGAAACACTTTGTTGACTGCTTTACATTTACATTTACAAAAATGCTGATAAATTCGATAATATTTTGGGTATTTTAGAAAGCATTTGAAGAGATTTCAAAGACATTTGTTAACCGTAAAACGTTCTGTACCAATTTTAGCTTAAACATATAATTGTATCAAAAAAAAGAAATTTTTTGAAGACACATTATAATCATATAATCTTAAAAAACACAAGTGTATCGCCTTCTACAATTTATGATCGATTTTAAAAAAATAATAAGGCCATAGAAATTTTAACTGCACCCTAAAAAAAATTTTAAGTTAAGTTCCAAAATTCTCAAATTTTGAACTTCTGAAATTCTGAACTTCTGAACTTCTGAAATTCTTAAATTCTTAAATTCTTAAATTCTTAAATTCTTAAATTCTTAAATTCTTAGGGGAGAGTGGGGAGACTTGATCCCCGGGAAGACTTGATCCCAAGCCTGGATCTCGTCAGCATGTGGGTAAAACAATTAGCTTTGTTCTAGAAAGTTGTGCGAAATTGACTAAAACTCATTGTAGAAAACAAAGAAAAAAAATAAAAAATGTTTGGATTGAGTTACACACATTTTTCGAAGAAGTGCCGCAAAAAGCTTCCAAGAGATCTTTTTTCTTTGTTTTGATAATTATAGAAAACACTCAAAAATTATTCAAAACAAATATTTTTTAAACATGAATTGTTTGATAAACTTATCAACTCCAAAACCCTTACGCATTTGACGTTAAATTTATCGTCATACTATTTTTACAATCAATTGTTTAAAAAAGTGCGTTTAGGTAGACTTGATCCCTGCATTTTTACAGTCACTGGAATCAGCCTCAAGATTAAATAATTTGGCTGGGTTTTCGTACATAGTTTCCTTTAGTATAGTTGTACATAACTAACTGCAGTTTGAACCATTTTTCAAACGTTTTGTAAACAAAAATTACCAGCTTTTGTAAACATGCTCAATATTGGTCTAAAAAAGAAAATTTTAAGTTTTTAAATATTTTACATGCTAAACTTGTTATATTTTGAACACAAACGTACAGGTTTAATGTGAAATTGCTGTATCTTATAGAAAATTAAAAGTTTGGATTAATAAGAAACATTTTGCTTAAGATTTCTTCAAAATTACCCCCAACATTTTGAAAATGCCGGTTTAAAATATTTTTTTAAAACACTTGGTATTATTCGAAGAGTTTATCTGATGAAATACCCTTATCAGCCAAACATAGTTGAATGTTTAAGCTTTCAATTCATGCAAAAAGATCATAGTTTTGTGAGAAATTGACAGAGTTATGTGCGATACAAAAAAAGCGGATCAAGTCTCCCAACTCTCCCCTAAATTCTTAAATTCTTAAATTCTTAAATTCTTAAATTCTTAAATTCTTAAATTCTTAAATTCTTAAATTCTTAAATTCTTAAATTCTTAAATTCTTAAATTCTTAAATTCTTAAATTCTTAAATTCTTAAATTCTTAAATTCTTAAATTCTTAAATTCTTAAATTCTTAAATTCTTAAATTCTTAAATTCTTAAATTCTTAAATTCTTAAATTCTTAAATTCTTAAATTCTTAAATTCTTAAATTTTTAAATTCTTAAATTCTTAAATTCTTAAATTCTTAAAAAATAGCTTAAATGTTAGATTTTTCAACATTGAATTTTATTGTTATTTCTAAATTTCTGATTGCTTAAATTTCTGAATTTCTTCCTTTGATTTTTCAAAATTTTCAAGCCATGAGTTTTTTTATCTCTAGATTTTTTTTCTATTATAATATCATTTTTAATTTTGGAATATTGAATTTTGTGTATCTTTTTTTTTAATAGCAGATTTGAAAAATTGTTGTTTTTTATTGTGTATTAGTTTTATTTTTAATTTCTCAAGTTCTAAATTTTTGCTTTTTACTTTTGTTTTTATTTTTAGAATATTTTTATTGCTGAATTTCTTAATATCTGTTAACTATAAGTGAGAATATGCCAATAAGAAGGAATTCGCCTTCCAAACATATAAATAATTAATCCAATCACAATTTTAAATCACGTTTTAATAAATTATTTTTCCAAAAATAATGGATTTCGGATGAAAAAAATTCTTTTCACATCGTAATATTCCAATTGGTAAAATTCGTGATATACAAGAAACTCAAACAGCTTATCGCCACTCTTACCTATTGATTTCGGAAAACAACCGTGCCCCCCCCAACATTTTGGACTAGTCGGCGCCACTGATCAGAAGTGCAATTTTTCCGATACTTTCGGATAATCGAGTCTGGACTGTATTGCTTTCGAATGTTATTGAAAATATCCGATTGTATTGTAAAAAGTAAACAAAATTGTATGTATTTTTTTCAAAAAATACTTAGTTTTGCGTAAATTTTGAATACTCTACAAAATTTGTTATATTTGTAGTTGTTGATGCATATTTTAAAAACGTTAGTTATTCCACCTTTAGGTGGTTGGTGCCTTCCTCGCATTCATAAAGTGAATACACTTCACAGCCTTAAAAAGTGTATAAATAACAATTAAAAAAAAATTATTAAAAACACTTAAGTACTTGTAACTTTTGATAGGGTTATCGGATCTTCAATCTTTCGGGCTTATTGGAAAGGTCTTTTAATTACCTATCCAACGATGGGTCATAATAGATCATGACAAATATTTCATCAAAATATTAGAGATCCGGCCTTGAAAATGTGTATAGATAACACTTAAGTGTTTATAACTTTTGATGGGGTTGTCAGATCTTCAATCTTTTGAACGCATTGGAAAGGTCTTAATACCCTTCTAACAATATATAGCATGACTAGTTTTCTTACAAAAACCACCCTTTTTACAATCTTCCGAAGTTTAGCTAAAATCGTTTTTTTTTGCATAAAAAACGGTCCAAATCGGTTCAGCCAATCCGGAGATAATCGAGTGCATACTCGATGCACAGACTTACAGACATATACCCGCACAGACATTTTTTCAGAATTTGATTCTTAGTCTGAGAAGGTGTGTCGAATAAGGAAGTTCATTTTTCGAGTGATTTTATAGCCTTTCCTCATTGGGGTGAGGAAGGCAAAACTTAAATTTGGAGTGCTTTTTCAAAAATGCGTGGTTTTGTGATTTTTTTTAGTATTAGGGACAGTACATGAGAAGCGAGCCGGGGAGAGATCAAAAAGAGCGAGGATCACCTCTGCTCACTCTGCTCACTTCAGGGACAGACAGGGACAGAATAACATTTATTTGTGGATCACATTTAGGCTGGTAGAAATTGGAAGTTGATCTCTCGCGCGATCACATCGAAATGTAAATATGAAAAAATCCTAATTATTTAACTTCCCCGTGATCTTACCACTGGTCGTGGCCGGCGCCATTATTTATCAGCATGATAGGGTTCTTTGAAACATGTGGTGATGATAACTTTCGATAGATTTGTCACATCTTCAATATCTTGGACGCGTTAGACGACTCGAATGCTTTTAAATACCTTTCTAAAAATGTATAGCATGACAGGTTTTCTTATAAAAACCACCCTTTTTACAATCTTCCGGACTTTTGTTAAAATCGTTTTATTAGCATAACTTTTGAAGTACTTAACTAAACTGCATAATTTTTGATAGCGACTTATGGGACCCCAAGACGTATCGAATGACGCCAAAACGGACAAAATCGGTTTAGCCAATGTCGAGATAATCGAGTGACAATTTTTTGATCAACATCCCACCACACACACAGACATTTGCTCAGAATTTGATTCTGAGTCGATAGGTATACATGAAGGTGGGTCTAGGAGGTCTAATTGAGAAGTTCAGTTTTCGAGTGATTTTATAGCCTTTCCTCAGTAACGTGAGGAAGGCAAAACGGATAAATTGCAACCACGTGTCTGGCGCATGCGCCACAATCCACAAGTGTCCCCCTCGACTGGTTACCTTGGAACCGTTAACGACCCCAACAGAAAACACAATCCCCGAAAAAATCAACGAAACCAAACCAAAATGGAACTCGAGCTGACCCGCGTCGACTACACGACGGTTGGCCTCACGGCGGCCAACTGCCTCCAGCTGCTGCCGGTGACTTCGGGCGGGGACGCGGTTCTGTCGTCCCGTGCCCGCCAGCAGCAGAAGGTCGTGGTAGGCGACCAGGACGGGGTGCTGCAGGTGTTTTCGATGAAAAAGGACGAACTACAGGTGCACTTCAAGACGCTGCCCACGGATAAGATCGCGTCGGTGAAGCTGGGCGGCCAGATTGGTTCGGTGGCGGACAAGATCTTTACGGCGTCGGAGAATAAGGTTCGGGGGTTCAATAAGAAGGGGAAGATGTTTTTGGCGTTTGAGACGAACTTGACGGAGAACATTAGGTCGATGTTTGTGAGTGGAAGCGATTTGTTGGTTTGTGGGAACCACGTCTATAACCATTACAAGGACTGCAAAGAGCACGGGTCTTATTTGTGCGGCGATGCAATTGTGGACGTGGCCGGGTTGTGTCCTAATAATGTAGGTATGGAGGGGTCGATGACGTAGAGATTGATAATGAGTTCATTTGCAGACGAGTCGGCTGATAACGGTGCTGGCGTGTTCGGGACGAGTTTTGCGGATCTTGGAGCACTCGCGAGTCCGGCAAACGCTCGAGCTGGACAGCGTTCCGACGGTGCTGCACGTTCCGAAGGGTCTCGGCGATAGAATCCTGTGTGGGTTCGCGGACGGGAAGGTTGTGCTGTTCCACATCAATGTGGCGTCCAGCGAAGTCAAACGGGAGACTTTGGTCGAAGATGCGGAGAACCTGAGTGCCGTCACGTGTCTGGAGACGTTCGACCTGTCCGGGGATGGGAAGGACGAGCTGATCGTGGGTAGACGCGACGGAACGCTGCAGGTGTTTACGATGAACTCGGACGAGTACCAGTTTGAGATGGAATGTACGCAGATCTACAGGGAGAACTTTACGGAGAGTGTGTCGAGCGTACAGGGTGGTTGCATTGGGGCTAATGGATACTCGGAGATCGCGGTTTGTACGTACTCTGGTAGGGTGTTTGGCTTGACAACCCAATGCATCAGCAAGAGTCTAAGTGACTCGAATAAACGTGGTTCGGTCAGCATGGCTCCGGACGCGTCCTCGAAGCTTCACAAACTGCGTGCTGAGATCTACGAACTGGAGCAAGCGATCACCAGGGAACGCGAACGCTACCAACAGTCGACACAAGCCCTCTCGACGGGGTTGTCGGCGATCCCGATGCTACCAGTCAACGACTCGATGCTACTCTGCCAGGAAGACGCAACGTACATGCTCACCGTGGAGATCCCAACCCCGATCGAGCACGTTCTCCTGCAGTGCGATGCCCCGATCAACCTGATCGACGTCGAGAAGAACTCTGCGGTGGTAAGCTTCAGCGAGTGCGATAAAATGGTATGTAACTTCAGGTATAAAATAAACATCGCCCTTTTCAAACCCGATCTTTTCAGAGTGGCAACAGCCTGCTAGCCAGCTATCGCTGCCAATCCAACACAAACCGCGTCGATCTCAAGTTTCGCACCGTCGAGGGTCAAAACGGAACCCTTCAGGTGTACATAACGCCAAACCTGCAGCCCAAATGTTGCCAGCTGAAGCGCTACTCGATCAAACCGCTGTCCCTGCACGCGATCGTTCACAACCTACCGGACGACGAGCTGTCCAGGCCGATGAACGTCCTAATCCTCAAAGGGGCCTTCAGCCAGGCCGAGATGCACAACTGGATGATCAACAGCATCCCGGAGCTGCCGGAAAAGATCTACGGCAACGACAAGATCCGGCAGGTGTTCCGGCACGTGTTCATCGGCACGGTGCTGATCTGCGAGTACGGCAAGGGCGAGGCCGACTTTCGCAGCGATAACGTGTCCACCATTTCGATACTTAAAGATTTTATTACCAAAGAGGCGACCAAGAAGCGCATCAAGCTGGAGATCGTCACGAGTAAGGCCTGAAGACCTCACCTACAGAGAGTTGTTGTTCATTTTCGATCGTTTCAGACATCAACGAGCAAACCATCCCCGGCCTCATCAAGCTGATCGAACCCAAGATCGTGCACTACAACAAACTGACCAAGGACTACCAGATATTGCAGGCGCTGATCGATCTGGACATTCGCAACGACGACGAGTTTGGAACGCTCTCGCAAGAGTACCAGGATCTGCTGAAGAACCAGCGCCAGATCGAGGCGGAGTTTAAGAAGCAACCAACGATCCTGAACCGCATCTACGGCATTCTGACGGATCTGTACATCGATAAGTTCAAGTTCAAGGGTGTCAACGTGAAGACGAAGCTGCCGCAGCTGATTGATTTGCTGGAGCATTACGAATATGAGGAGTTGGTGGGTTTCTACAGCGTTGTAAAGACGATTGATGATGAGGTTTGAAGATTTATAGTTATGAATAGGGTTGGTGAATTTTCACGATTTCGCGGAACGCGTTTGGTTCTTTCCGTGGGATCCTTTTAATATTTTATTGTTCTATACATACACATTTTTCAAATAACTCTGGAGCAATTCTCTACGAAATCGGTCTTTTTTCTTCAATTTTAATTTTTGTATTTTTTAATCCGGCTGAAACTTTTTTGGTGCCTTCGGTATGCCCAAAGAAGCCATTTTGCATCATTAGTTTGTCCATATAATTTTCCATACAAATTCGGCAGCTGTCCATACAAAAATGATGTATGAAAATTCAAAAATCTGTATCTTTTGAAGGAATTTTTTGATCGATTTGGTGTCTTCGGCAAAGTTGTAGGTATGGATACGGACTACACTGGAAAAAATAATACACGGTAAAAAAAAATTTGGTGATTTTTTTATTTAACTTTTTATCACTAAAACTTGATTTACAAAAAAACACTATTTTTAATTTTTTTTATTTTTTGATATGTTTTAGAAGACATAAAATGCCAACTTTTCAGAAATTTCCAGGTTGTGCAAAAAATCACTGACCGAGTTATGAATTTTTTAATCAATACTGATTTTTTCAAAAAATCGAAATTTTGGTCGTAAAAATTTTTCAACTTCATTTTTCGATGTAAAATCAAATTTGCAATCAAAAAGTACTGTACTAAAATTTTGATAAAGTGCACCGTTTTCAAGTTATAGCCATATTTAAGTGACTTTTTTGAAAATAGTCGCAGTTTTTCATTTTTTTAAATTAGTGCACATGTTTGCCCAGTTTTGTAAAAAATATTTTTGAAAAGCTGAGAAAATTCTCTATATTTTGCTTATTCGGACTATGTTGATACGACCTTTAGTTGCTGAGATATTGCAATGCAAAGGTTTAAAAACAGGAAAATTGATGTTTTCTAAGTTTCACCCAAACAACCCACCATTTTCTATCGTCAATATCTCAGCAACTAATGGTCCGATTTTCAATGTTAATATATGAAACAATTGTGAAATTTTCCGATCTTTTCGAAAAAAATATTTTTGGAATTTTCAAATCAAGACAAACATTTTAAAAGGGCGTAATATTGAATGTTTGGCCTTTGTGAAATGTTAGTCTTGATTTGAAAATTCCAAAAATATTTTTTTCGAAGAGATCGGAAAATTTCACAAATGTTTCATATATTAACATTGAAAATCGGACCATTAGTTGCTGAGATATTGACGATAGAAAATGGTGGGTTGTTTGGGTGAAACTTAGAAAACATCAATTTTCCTGTTTTTAAACCTTTGCATTGCAATATCTCAGCAACTAAAGGTCGTATCAACAAAGTCCAAATAAGCAAAATATAGAGAATTTTCTCAGCTTTTCAAAAATATTTTTTTCAAAACTGGGCAAACATGTGCACTAATTTAAAAAAATGAAAAACTGCGACTATTTTCAAAAAAGTCACTTAAATATGGCTATAACTTGAAAACGGTGCACTTTATCAAAATTTCAGTAAAGTACTTTTTGATTGCAAATTTGATTTTACATCGAAAAATGAAGTTGAAAAATTTTTACGACCAAAATTTCGATTTTTTGAAAAAATCAGTATTGATTAAAAAATTCATAACTCGGTCAGTGATTTTTTGCACAACCTGGAAATTTCTGAAAAGTTGGCATTTTATGCCTTCTAAAACATATCAAAAAATAAAAAAAAATAAAAATAGTGTTTTTTTGTAAATCAAGTTTTAGTGATAAAAAGTTAAATAAAAAAATCACCAAATTTTTTTTACCGTGTATTATTTTTTCCAGTGTAGTCCGTATCCATACCTACAACTTTGCCGAAGACACCAAATCGATCAAAAAATTCCTTCAAAAGATACAGATTTTTGAATTTTCATACATCATTTTTGTATGGACAGCTGCCGAATTTGTATGGAAAATTATATGGACAAACTAATGATGCAAAATGGCTTCTTTGGGCATACCGAAGGCACCAAAAAAGTTTCAGTCGGATTAAAAAATACAAAAAAAATCGAATGACCGAAATCCTAGAGAACTGCTCTCTGGCACAATTTTTGAAAAATATTTGTTTTTTTTTTATAATCTGTAGGATTTGTTTTTTTTACATAAAAAAATTTCAGAGGTTTTTATTTTTTTTTATTTTTTGTTAATTGAATTCAATAGAAAATTAAAAAAAAACGATGCTTTATCCACCTTTAGGTGGTTGGTGCCTTCCTCACATTCATAAAGTCAATACATTCAGTAAAAATAGCAACGTTCCCTTAACATGTTTAACAAATCAATTTTATTACTGATTTCTTTTGATAGGGTTCGCATACCTTCAATTTTCTGGCTCATCGGCAAGGTCTGATAAAAAAAAAACCTATCCAACGAAAGTTCACATGGAAGATTCAGACAATATTTTTATCACAATATCTCAGATCCGGCCTCCAGAAAGTATATAAATAACAATTAAGTGTTAATAACTTTTGATAGGGTTGTCAAATCCTTGATGTTTTAGGCTCATTTGAAAGGTTTTTTGATTATCTAAATAACGATGGGTCGCATGATGGACCCGGACATAATTTTTACTGAAATATCTGAGATCCGGCCTCCAAAAAGTGTATAAATAACACTTAAGTGCTAATAACTTTTGATAGGGTTGTCAGATCTGCAATGTTTTGGGCTCATTGGAAAGGTCTTTTGAATACCTTTCTAAAAATGTATAACATGACAGGGTTTCTTGCAAAAACCACCCTTTTTACAATCTTCCGGACATACGCCAAAATCGTTTTTTTAGCATAACTTTTGAAGTACTTAACTAAACTTGCTGATTTTAAATAGAGACCTATGGGACCCCGAGACGGATCGAATGAGACTAATACGGTCAAAATCCGTTCATCCAGTCCGGAGATAATCGAGTGACTATTTTTTGTCCACCCACCTACACACATCCACACAGACATTTGCTCAGAACATGATTCTGAGTCGATAGGTATACGTGAAGGTGAGTCTACGAGGTCGAATTAAGAAGTTCATTTTTCGAGTGATTTTATAGCCTTTCCTCAGTAAGGTGAGGAAGGCAAAAAGGATGAAAAAAAATATTTGGGTTCTTCCAGATTTTTTTAAATATTTTGTGGATTTTTGTCTTTAGTTTTTGTTTATTTTTAATTTATTATTATTCATATTTGCCAAACATTGAATGTTACGCCCATTTAAAATGCTAGTCTTGATTTAAAAATTTTCATAATATTTTTTTCGAAAAGATCGGAAAATTTCACGAATGTTTCATATATTAACATTGAAAATCGGACCATTAGTTGTTGAGATATCGTCATTAGAAAATGGTGGGCTGTTTGGGTGAGACTTAGAAAACTTCAATTTTCGTGTTTCTTTTTCTTTAAGCCGCTGTATCTCAGCAACCAAAGGTCCAATCTTCAATGTCTGTCTCTTAGACAATTTTATAGCAAATTTTCTGAACTTTTCAAAAAAAATATTTTTAGAAATGGCCACTCATGGTCACTATTTTTAAAAATTGAAAAACTGCAAATATTTCGCTAAAATCAAACCTTCGGTGGCTATATCTAGAAAACGGAGCCCTTTATCAAAAAATTAGTAAAGTACTTTTCGATTGTAAATTCAATTTTGCAATAAAAAATAATGTAAAACTTGTTTTTGCATGAAACTTCGATTTTTTCCAAAAATCACTATTTTTTCAAAAATCCATAACTCGGCGGCAGATTTTTTGACCATGTTTCTCTATGGCTCAAAAGTTGCGGATTTTTGTCCCCTAAAACATATCAAAAAATCTCGAAAATCAAAAAATACGTATTTTGGGAAATTGAGTTTTAGTGAAAAAAAAGTTGATAAAAAAATCCTCAAATTTTTGTTTTCCGTGTACCTATTTTTTTCTCAATAGTCCTCAACAATACCTACAACTTTGCCGAAGACACCAAATTGATCAGAAAATTCACTCAAAAGTTACAGCTGTTTGAATATTTACATACCATTTTTGTATGGACAGCTGCCAAAATTGTATGGAGACTTGTATGGGTGAACCAATGACACAAAATAGCATATTTGGTCATAGGGAAGGCCCCCACAAAGTTTGAGTCAAATAAAAAAATACAAAAAATAAAAATGGTCGAAATCGGCCGATTTCGTAGAGAGTTGCTCAGCTTTGTTCGCAGTTTGGGTTACTGTTGTCGGCTGTGCTGACTATGTTGGTGGCGTCGATCAATTTTGTGGATTTTGTTTGTAACTCTTCATTTTGTAGAGATTTTTATGTTTGTTCCTTTTTTTGAGTTTTTATTTTTTCATTGTTTTTTTTAAATTAATTAATTAATTTATTTTTTTATTTTTTTTATTTTAAATCTTAAATGCTGTCATTTTCTGGCGCTTTAGATTTCAGTAAACCAGATAACTTTGAATCATTTTTGGACATAATAATTAGGATAGTAAAATTTAAAAAAAAAAACAAAACTAAGTTCAAGGGATAAATAGTCGAGTTCGATCTATAGTAAAAAAAAAAAAAAAAAAAATCCCAAGAATTAAAGAAAATAATTTTATTTTTATTTTTATAATTTTGAAGTTATTAATATTTGTATTTCTAAGTTTCAGAATTTTAAACCTTAGAATTACGGTATTTTTGATGTTTTACCTGGATTTTTTTTAATATTTGTGTTTTAGAATTTCAAAATTTAGTTTTTTTTTTAATCATCTGATTAAATTATTTTGCAATCTTAAGTGACTTAACAAAGCAGAGCTTGAAAAAAGATGTTTTATTGAAATCACGGTAAAATTTAGTGAGAAAAACTTATAGTTGATTGAAGATAAATAGGTACATAAGTTTTTGCTCTCGATCCTTGAAATTTCCATGAAATGATGAACATGATTTTACTCATCTTTCGTTAAGGGACGTTTCGGATGCAATGACGACACGCTTCTTAATCGCTCAACAAAAACCTTCATTCCTTCCTAAACTCAACGCACCAGTTGCCCTGGTCGTAGTAACTCTCCACCACCGTCACGCCGACGATACTCTCGCAAATCTTCGCCAGCTCCCCCTCCTCAAACACGTGGTAGTACCGCAAAAAAGTCACCTTCGCCTTCTGCTCGTTCCGCTCCACATCGCGCAACTTCCACGGCACCAGCAGATCCTGGTGCTGAAACTGTGTCCTGTTGGTGTGCACCGGCAGCAATCCGTCGTAATGTTCCGCCACCTTCACCCGATCCTCCTTCTCCGGTCGATTGTTGTGCTTGTTCTGCCTCAGATAGCTGGACTTTTTCGCGTTCGCTTCCTGGTTCTTGGCCCAAACGTAGACGAGGGAGCGTCCGCCAGGGCGCAGCACTCGCGCCATCTCGGAGAGGGCCTGCCGGCGGCGTTCCTCCGTGGCTAGGTGGTGCACGACGGCGATGCTGATGCAGGCGTCGGCGGAGGCGGTTGGGAAGGGGAGGGCGAGACAATCGCATTGGGCCACTTTGTGGCCACGTTCTAGGCAGAGTTTGAGGAGTTCCGCGCTGCGATCACAGCCGATGGGGATGATGTCCGGGCGGAGGCCGAGGTACTTGCCGTTGCCACAGCCGACATCAAGGAGAACGGAACCGGCGGGAAGCGATTTGATGAACGATTCTACGCGAGGCCACGGCGAGTGACGAGTTTCGCTGAAATGCTTTGCTATTTCGTCGTACACTTTGTGAACGTTTTCCAGCTCTAATTCGGCGGCTTTTTCTTTTAGCCGGTCAGCTCGATCTTGGGACTCCGATTGAAACGTGTCGCAGAGGGTCGGGAACTGGCAGCGACATGGTCCGTCGTGAAGCTTCCGGAAGGTGAAGGAAACGCGGAGTTCTCGCTTGCGAACAGTCAAACTGTTGTTCAACCTGACGGTGTCCATCTTTCGGGGAGTAATACCGTGCGTCCAGCCGTACCGGCTCTCGCCGGACATGATCAGCAGCGATCGCTGCGGGAGGTCCACACTGAGGTGGGTTCCCTTTGCGCCCCGGAAGTCCATCGCTACGGAACTTCCTATCGATAAGGAAATAATTGGATCTTCAAAGGCGCTGTGTGTGTCCACGTGGGGAGGAATTCCCTGTCCGGGTTCGTACCGATTGACCGTTAACTGCTCCGGAACGTGCCAACTTAATTCAGGGTAAAGTCGTTTTAATTTCTCCCACAGTTCGTTGCAAATTTCCGGGATCTTTCTGTCCAAAGGATTATTCTTATCGACGTTGTTACTTCCATACAAAAATTCATAACCAAAGTGCTTAACCTTTCGATGTTTCAAACTCCCATTACTTTCGTCCTCCTCCTCCCAATCTACCAACCCCAAAAGCGCCCTCTCCATCCCCTCGTCCACAAAGTCTTCCAACAAAATCAACCCCGGCGGAACTCTCTCAACATCCGTCTCGTCCCTCAACCCTTCCTTAAACTCCTTACAAAACGCCATCAACAGGACACTCCCGTCCTGTCCCAGCGGAGCAAGTCCGTTCATCTGCGTACAAACCTCCCGCGCGTCCTGCACCGTCCGGAAGCGAAGATAGCAGAACGACTTCCCCGCCGGAAGAACGACATCCTCCGGCGAAACGCCGTAACTCAATACCTGCTCCAGCAGAACCTCCTGCTGCAGCCCCGTGGACAGGCCGGCGTTGCAGATGACCACGTTCTAAAATGATAAGATTGTGAAATCCCTGAAAAAAAAAATGTTTTTTTTTCTCAAAACAAACCTCAGTCGAAATCTCCCCGGTAAACTCCAGTCCCGTTTCGGCGGCGATCATCAGCTGGCACCGTTTGATCTTTTTGGCCAGCTTCTTTTCGGCGTTTTTCGAGAGGGTCATCCTGAACCGGCTCCGGAGATTGCAGGCACGATTTTTCCACCGGATTTGAATTTTGTAAACAAAAACAAAACGCGCGTGTGCGGTACAGTGCGGTCAACTTTGCGGGTGAAATGTCTGTGCGTGGTTGACGAAAAAGTCTGTAGTAGTCATACAAAATGCGCGCCAATTTTTACACGTTAATTTAAAATAGTCATTTGAAAGCATATACCCAGCAATTCTCTTTTAAGATCTATTTCTCGATTAGCTTTTTGTAAAATTTTTAGCGATTTTTTATCTCGATTTAGATGAAACTCTGTCTATCGATTTCTTTTGTCCAGTGAGCCATTTTTCATTTTTAGTTTTTTCCAAACAAGTATTTATACCTCGATTTATACCACAGCTGTCCATAAAAAAAGTGCTATGAAAAAATAATATTAAATCCTATATTTCAAACTCCAAAATTCCATACCGTCATCAGGGGTGACATTGGGTAAAGGATTTGGACTGGGGGTGAGATTGGGTCATACAAATTTCCAAGTTCCAATGTCAATCCTGATGACGGTATTAAAAATCTTGAAAAAAGCAAAAACTATTTTAAAAAATTAGAAAATTTCAGTTTTCAAAAACTGAAGTAAACCTTTTTTTAATTTTTCAATTGAAACCACTTACAGTATGTAAAAAAAGTATTTACACCCCTTGGGCACTATGCACATTTTGTGATGAAACATGTAAAAATTTTAAAGTTTGACAGGAACCTAGTACTACGTTTTGTTCAGAAACTCGTGCCAAACATTTTGCTTCAAAAAGCTCA
The DNA here is from genome assembly GCF_016801865.2 of Culex pipiens pallens. Lineage (NCBI taxonomy): Eukaryota > Metazoa > Arthropoda > Insecta > Diptera > Culicidae > Culex > Culex pipiens. Next base: position 209,452,122 of record NC_068938.1, read on the forward strand.
TGAAAAGATGATTTCTATAAAAAGTTATATAACAAATACTATTACGAAAATAAAAAAGGTGCAAAAAAAGTTTGTACACCTTTCGAAAAATTTACATAAGTAAAGTTATTTGTTGACAAATCACCATAAATCCAGTCTCCCAACTCCAAATAGGCATCCCTGACTGATTAAAAAAATAATTAGGATTGAATATAAAGTTTACTAACTACTTAGTATAAAAGTTTATATAACTCTGGAAATTCTATAGAAAACTTATCTTAACTTAATTTTGAAATCTTCTAATTCAACTAAATGTCAATATATTACCATAGAATTGCAAAATAAACATTTGGGAGTGGGTATAACACCGTTTTGGGGGTCTTTGTATCGCTAGAATAGATTTTTCGTTGGAATTTCGTACCAACCCGGAATTACGTCGTCGGAAAATCCGCCGGCATCCGAACCGGTCCACAATTCACAAGTCAACCTATGTGGAATCGGAAAGGGCATAAAATTTCCGATCTTTTGATACCCAAACATCTAGGTTTTCTTTAAAACCTACGTTTTTAAATACCTGGGCAAAAAGTAAGTTTGATCCACGAGAACAAAAATTACGAAATTCCATACATTTTTGACAGGTTGCTCAAACGAAACCATAACAACGTTTTTGCTTAGGTATTTAAAAACGTGGGTTTTATAGAAAACCTAGATGTATGGGTATCAAAAGATCGGAAATTTTATGCCCTTTCTGATGCCACATAGGTTGACTTGTGAATTGTGGACCGGTTCAGATGCCGGTGGATTTTCCGACGACGTAATTCCGGGTTGGTACGAAATTCCAACGAAAAATCTATTCTATCGATACAAATACCCCCAAAACGGTGTTATACTTACTCCAAAATGTTTATTTAGCAATTCTATGGTAATATATTGACATTTAGTTGAATTAGAAGATTTCAAAATTAAGTTAAGATAAGTTTTATATAGAATTTCCAGAGTTATATAAACTTTTATACTAAGTAGTTAGTAAACTTTATATTCAATCCAAATTATTTTTTTAATCAGTCAAAGATGCCTATTTGGAGTTGGGAGACTGGATTTATGGTGATTTGTCAACAAATAACATTATTTATGTAAATTTTTCGAAAGGTGTACAAACTTTTTTTGCACCTTTTTTATTTTCGTAATAGTATTTGTTATATAACTTTTTATAGAAATCATCTCTTCATGAGCTTTTTGTAGCAAAATGTCTGGCATGAGTTTCTGAACAAAACGTAGTACTAGGTTTCTGTCAACATTAAATTGTTTAGATGTTTCATCACAATATGTACATAGTGCCCAAGGGGTGTAAATACTTTTTTTACATACTGTAAATTGAAAAAGTATACTGAAAAATATATGATACCCAACTCAAAGATTCTTAAATTCATGAATCCTGGAATCCTTAAATTCTAAAAGCCTTAGGTCTAAAATTAGAAAACTTAAAATTTCTGATATTTAAATATTCTAGAAAATTCTAAAATTCAAAAATCCTCAAATTCCTAAAAGTGAAAGTTTAAAATTGTAAAATGTAAAATTGGAATATTTTTTAAAAAAGCTGAAATTCGAAATTAAAATTTTCTAACAATCAGAAAATCCTATGTTTTAAAACTTCAAGATTTCACATTCAGAAATAAAAAAAAATATAAATACATGAAAAAATAAAATCCATTGAAAACAATTCTAAAATGAAAAAAAAAACTCAGCAAATTCTAAAATTTTAAATTACATCATTCTAAAATTCAAAATACCTGCAAACTACATAATAAATAATTAAATAAACAACATACTTCAATTCAGATGTTGATAAATTTTGATTCTCAGACTCAAAATTCCTAATTTCTAAAATTCTTAATTCGAAAGTTCTAATTTTCTAACAGTCTAAAATCTACAAATAAAATTTTAAAATTCTACAATTTTAAGATTCTAAAATCCCTCCACTGTAATATACTCAAATTCAAATATTCTAATAGCCAAACATATAAAACTACGTTTTTTTTATTTCGAAGGTTTTAAATTCTGAAGTTTTAAACTTCCCTAATTAAAAAGTTCTAAAAAATTTTAAGTCTAAAATTGTGAAGTTCCAAAATCCTAAAATTTTTAAGATGTAAAATTCCAAACTCGAAGATTACTTAGATAACATTTTGAACCTTTTTCGGGTGATCTATTTTCGTTTTATCTGAAAAGAATGCTTTCAAACAGCTGAGAAAATTCTCTTAAATTTGGTAGCTCTTAGCTTTGGTAGCTTTTGTAATTGTCCCACCCGGGACCGTGGTGTAGGGGCAAGCGTGGTTACCTCTCACCCAGTCGGCTTGGGTTCGATCCCAGACGGTCTCGGTGGCATTTTTCGAGACGAGATTTGTCTGACCACGCCTTCCGTCGGATGGGGAAGTAAATGTTGGCCCCGGTCTAACCTAAAGGGTTAGGTCGTTAGCTCAGTGAGCTCAGTCCAGGTGTAGGAGTCGTCTCCCTTGGTCCTGTCTCAGTGGAGTCGCTGGTAGGCAGTTGGACTAACAATCCAAAGGTCGTCAGTTCAAATCCCGGGGTGGATGGAAACTAAGGTGTAAAAAGATGTTTGCAATTGCCTCAACAATCAAGCCTTTGGACACCTAGTTTCGAGTAGGAATCTCGCAATCGAGAACGAATGATTTGATTTTTGCCTTCCTCACTGAGGTAAGGCTATAATCCTGCTCTGAAAATGAACTTTTTATTAAAAGCTCCTAGACCCACCTTTATGTATACATATCGACTCAGAATCGAAAACTGAACAAATGTCTGTGTGTGTGTATGTGTGTGTGTATGTGTGTGTGTATGTGTGTGTGTATGTGTGTGTGTATGTATGTATGTGACCAAAATTCTCACTGAGTTTTCTCAGCACTGGCTGAACCGATTTTGATCGAACCAGTTGCATTCGACTTGGTTTAAGGTCCCATACATCGCTATTGAATTGTTTGAAGTTTCGATAAGTAGTTCAAAAGTTATGTATAAAAACGTGTTTTCGCAAATATCCGGATCTCAATTATATGCACGTAAACGATGTCCGGATCCATCATCCGACCCATCGTTGGTTAGGCAATTGAGAGGCCTTTCCAATGAGTCCAAAACATTGAAGATCTGGCAACCCTGTCTCGAGTTATGACCACTTAAGTGATATTTATGTACTTTTTTAAAGCCGGATCTCACCTAAATGCATGTAAACGATGTCCGGATCCATCATCCGACCCATCGTTGGTTAGGCAATTGAGAGGCCTTTCCAATGAGTCCAAAACATTGAAGATCTGGCAACCCTGTCTCGAGTTATGACCACTTAAGTGATATTTATGTACTTTTTTAAAGCCGGATCTCACCTAAATGCATGTAAACGATGTCCGGATCCATCATCCGACCCATCGTTGGTTAGGTAATTGAAAGGCCTTTCCAATGAGTACAAAACATTGAAGATCTGGCAACCCTGTCTCGAGTTATGACCACTTAAGTGATATTTATGTACTTTTTTAAAGCCGGATCTCACCTAAATGTATGTAAACGATGTCCGGATCCATCATCCAACCCATCGTTGGTTAGGTAATTGAGAGGCCTTTCCAATGAGTCCAAAACTTTGGAGATCTGGCAACCCTGTCTCGAGTTATGGCCACTTAAGTGATATTTATGTACTTTTTTGAAGCCGGATCTCACTTAAATGTATGTAAACGATGTCCGGGTCCATCATCCAACCCATCGTTGGTTAGGTAATTGAAAGGCCTTTCCAATGAGTCCAAAACATTGGAGATCTGGCAACCCTGTCTCGAGTTATGACCACTTAAGTGATATTTAAGTACTTTTTTAAAGCCGGATCTCACCTAAATGTATGTAAACGATGTCCGGATCCATCATCCGACCCATCGTTGGTTAGGTAATTGAAAGGCCTTTTGAATGAGTCCAAACATTGAAGATCTGGCAACCCTGTCTCGAGTTATTACCACATAAGTTATATCTGTTTTTTTCTGGAACTAAAAAAGCTGAAATGTGTGTCCAAACCACTCATATTACCCATTTTTGGTAAAAAGTGAGGAAGGCATCAACCACATAGGTGGATTAGGTTAGTTTTTTTTGTAATTGTCCCACCCATGTGGATCAAATCGGACCGCGCACTGGGCTCACAATCCAGAGGTCGCCAGTTCGAATCCCGCGGCGGGCGCTCTAAAAATTCTTTGTATTAATATGGGTATTCGGCGCCGTCGCTCCATGCCATACTTTCATACACTTAGGAGCCCAGGGCGGCGAAGTCCTTTTAGATTAAAAGGAAGACACTAGTTGTTGGTACTAACAATGGTGGCCGACAGCTATAAAGTCAACTTCGTTTCTTTAATTTAAAACATTAAAAATTTAAGTATTCGACAATTCATTTAATAAAATTAAAAAAACGAATATTTATAAATTTTAAAATTTAAAGATTGTTTAATTCTTTAACTTTATAATAAATTTAAAAATCTGAAACTCAATCAAATAATTCTCTCTGGTTGGCGATTTTCGCGATATCAATATTGCTCCATCTGTCAATTAATTTTTCAGTCCCTTCAAAAACATGCTTTGATTTTTTCGTTGTATAATCACAGACAACAGACGTTTGGGCTCGATTCTTCCCTTGTGTAAATCATTGCTACAGATTTTTTAGTTGTGGCAATCCGTTTGTGGCGCTGCAGTCGCTTTTCTCTGACACATTGCCCGCTGTCAAAATATCGCTTTCCGCCTACTGTCATTTTTCATTTTGTTGGTTTTCAACGTTTGTAATCGTTTGTTCTGGATGTTGATTTCAGCCTAGATTTCAGCCGATTTCAGTAAAATCACTCGCTAGAAATCCGGTGGGGGAATCTGACGCGCCGGGGAGAGGCCTTTGGTATGGCGACGAGGGTTCGCTGGAAGTGGCGGCACATGAAGGTGGGGTGGGTTTCGAAGGCGTTGAAGAGGTTGATGTCTTGGAGGTGAACGTTGAAATGATCGTGGTAGCTGGTTTGTCGGTTCCAGAGATAATCTTCGGAATGCGGTCGTTTGGGGCCAAAGCGTTTACGGGGTTGGCCGTGATAGTAGCTCTTGTTCCGGATTGTTTCGTTTCTGGTTCCGGATCTTTTATCCTCCAAGAAACGCTTGCTCATCCTCCCGATTTCCACCGGGTCTCCTACTCCTTTTCGCTCACCACTATTGGTTTTGTTTATCAACACAACCAGCAAGAATTTGACAGCCTCAAGCGCGGCCTTGGTTGCTGTGTTTAAAAAAGCATCAGACTAGACTATTTTTTTAATATCGATAATTAAATGAAAAAAAAAAACATCCACGTGCTTGTAAACCGTGTTAATTAATAATTAAAGTAGATTTACTATAGCATTTAAACATAATCTTCAACTTTTTATTAATTTTTTTCGAAAAATTGAAATAACATATTTTTTTATATTTCTAGGTGATGCATTTTCAAACACACCTTCTCAGAAAACCATCATGGCTGCTTTAGAGAGTGGCAATAGACTAACAGATGGCGCTAGTAGATTAGCAGGATGCGGCAGCCATGTTTTTACACACGATTTTCAAATTATTTTGTTCTAGCCGCTACGTCTGTTGTCTGTGGTATAATTTCATACCTCCCGCTCTCGACAGTCCTTTGAAAAAAATCAAAGAATTTTTAAAGTTTAAAATGAAAAAAAAAACAAAACAAAATAAAAATCAAAATTCGGGTGATTTTGGAAAATTAGAAAAAAAAAATAAATTTAAACAACCTTAACTTTTTCAACTAAATTCATTAGAATATTTATTATCATGTTTTTTTCAACCTATTTTTTTTTCAGTTGACGTCAAAACCTCGGTTGGGGCGCACGTCTTTACACTTTCGCGCTGCGAGTTGTTTTTTCGCTAATAGTTGCAACCACTCTCCGCGCTAGGCAAATATTGCCTACTGGCCCGCATCATGAACGAGATGCGTGGCTACCGAGGGGGATGTCACTCCGCGATAACACACTAAAACGCACAAAAACGAGCTCGAAAAGCATCAACGCTACTCATCGTGCCGAGTTTTCACATAACGCCACCTTAAAGCAAGTTATCGCAAGTTAACGCGCGTTAAAGCGAGTTAAAGCAACCACATCTGCTCGACTTTTGAGCCAGGGAAATCTATCTTGCAACCTTGCCGTCGAGCAGTTTTTGGTCATGTTTGGCAACTCGGTATTTGTTTTGGTTTGTTTTCAAGCAGTTTTGACAGAAAGAAAAAAACAATGCAAAAATTGCGATTTTTTTCAACGGCCGGAAAAGTTTGCTCCGGTGTGATCGCCGGCTCCACCGTTCACAGCACGGCGCACGTTTTGACGACCGGAAAAGTTAACTTTACTCCCGGTGTGTTGGTGTGCGGTGGGACTTTGGCGGAAAATCCTGACGCAAACTCAAGGAGGAGCACAGTTTTTGGGTAATGTTTTTTTTGGCAGTGCGATTAAGAGATTTTAGTGCCGGCGCTCCGCTGACCGCTGAAAGGCGCACCGCCACGCTGCATCACTAACCTTCCCCCAGCGAAGCGTCGAAACGTTTGCCGAGGAGGAGAAGGGCGAATTCGCCCGGCTGTCCTCGTTTGTGGGGGCCATCGCGATCGACGATCTGGTCAAGGGCACACTCGGTCCGAAGGGAATGGACAAGATTCTGGTTGCGCATGGCCGCAGCGCCGGCTAGGTTGAGGTCTGGCAGCGAAGACGTGGACATAAGTCGCTTCCAGGACGACGAGATTGGCGATGGAACGACTTCCGTGACGGTGCTGGCGTCAGAGATGCTGCGAGAGGCGGAAAAGTTGATCGAGCAAAAGTTGCACCCGCAGACGATTATCGCCGGGTGGAGAGCTGCCACGAAGGCGACATCTTCGGCGCTGATTACCGCGGCTCAGGACAATTCGAAGGAGGTGGAAAAGTTCCGAGAGGATTTAATGAACATTGCCTGGATGACGCTCAGGTCGAAGATTCTGTCTCAGCAAAACTACTTTGCCAAGCTGGCCGTCGATGCCGTGATGCGGATGAAGTGATCCGGGGAATTGAGATCAAGGTTTTTGGATCGAGCATCAAGATGGACTCGATGGCGAAGATTGCCGAGAAGGAGAAGATGAAGGAAAAGGTGATAACCCGGAAAAGGTGATAACCCGGTTCGTCTCGGTCGTTGCGATCTGATCGAGCAGATCATGATCGGCGAGGACACGCTACTGCGCTTCAGCAGAGTTCCCCAAGGAGAGGCCTGTACCGTCGTAATCCGTGGGGCAACCCTGCTGATCATCGACGAAGCGGATCGTTCGCTGCACGACGCTCTTTGCGTTTTGGCCGCGGAAACGTCCGGTAAGGAATCGATAGCCATGGAAGCGTTCGGTCTCGCTCTGCTCTAGCTGACGACGACGACGATGATCGCCGACAACGAAGAGTACCGTTTGTAACGCTTATCTAAACGAAGAGTAAGAATGTTGGAGAGGGGTTTTGCAGGACTTTTTTATGTTAATGATTATTTCTTTGCAGGTGCACGTGTAATCAACATGCCCATCGAAGGACGCTGCAGCGATGGCCGGACCTGGACATCCTGGACAGCCGGATCATGCTGCTGGAGCAAAAATTTAACGAAAAGATGATTGTTTCTATCAAGATTAACAAAAATACTAGTCAGATGAGTTTTAAATATAGTTAGAATACTTTATCAACATGAACTGTAAAAGAGACTGTAATGCTACTTATAAATATACTTAAAAATAGAACTTGTTTCAAACGAAATCCAACCGCGTTCTAAGAAAACTTTCATAGCGCTACCGACACTCTCGCACCTTGCTGTAGACGCTTCCTCCACAGCAGACAGATTTGTGTTTCAGCCGGTAGAACAGTTGCTGGGTAGATTTCCGGCTCGTGCCATCAATTGCAGCGACTGAGCAATCAAGTACGCGTACAACTTTTTTTTCTAGAAGTAGACATTGGCAAAGTTGAACATCACACTAGCTCAGGATCGCAACTTCAGGATGTTCCAGTGAGGTGGCTTCAATTCCGCTTTCATCAAGGTTGTTTCCGCTAACACTCTCTTCCGGAATGTGGTGGAGGTCACGTGAATTTCGTTCAACAACAGTTTATTACCAACCGAATCCGTCTGGTCCGTCTCATGTCGCAATGGGTTCTTGAGGGACCGGATGCACCGATTGAACCGACCTTTGTCCTCGAACCTCCAGAACTTCACCAGTACGGCGTCGGTACGTTTGTTGTTCTTGAAGGCGCACCTCCTTCACGTCGTCCGGCGCGTTGAACCCAGCGCGCCCGCAGACACCACGGAACACATCCAGGTGTTGATTCGGACGTTCCAACTTGATTCCCTCGATAAGGACTTCCTCCTGCAACCGATCTTGTCGCAGTTCCTAGATTCCCCATTTCAGCAGTCGGTTTTCAGCGGAGACGACGTCGACCCGTTGCGCAAGCTGCAGCAGCTTCCCAAGGAGGTCCTTGCTTAGCTTTTCCAGGTCGTCCAGCTTTTGCAGCTTTGCGTAAATCTCCTGCAACTGCTGTGAGACGCTGGAATTCGCCGTTTCGGAGTTCGTCGACTTGCCGTTCATTCCACCTTTGGAATTGATCGAGCGTCGGTCGGATCCGTTCGTCCTAACCTCAATCTGCGACACGATCAACTTTGAGATGATTTCACCGAAAAGCGACCACCGGACCGGAACTCCACTTCTCCCGGTTCCGCAACGTACTCCAGCGACCGGATTTATGCAAAACACAAGACAAAACGCGTGAATTAGTATATTTTTTTTGATTTTTTTACGGTCGGTAAACAATGCCGACCTTTCAGGTTGCAGATGCTGCCGTTCTGTCCGGATGCTGCCAATTTGCTAAAGCCGGGCCGCTGTGTCCTGCTTACTCATGTCCGGGTGCCCCCGTTTTTTTTTAAAATCGACGATCTAGTCCGGCGACGGAGAAAAAATTGGCAAAACAAACTGCTCGACTGATTTGACATCGAGAACTGTCATTTGCTCTTGACAGTTCTCGCTGTCAAAAAAATCGAGCAGTGTGATGCGAAAACGCAAGAAAAGGTAAACGAAAAAGCAAGTTAACGCGGTTATCGCAAGTTAAAGCATGAAAAAGCGGAAAGGTAAAAGTGAACGCTACAAAGGTTAGCAAAGGAATCTTTATCGCTCGGTCAACGCGGAAGTGTCATCCCCCTCGGTGGCTACCGTAAAAACACGGTGGTGATCGATTTTGGACCGGTCCCAAAAAAACCAACAATAACACAAATCCGCAAGTTCGCCTTCGAGCAGCTCAAACTAGACATCACACAAATTCGCAACCTCCAGCTCAGCATGACCAAGTCATTTGTTTACATCGAGATGAGTCCAGAAATCAGCGCAGAAGAACTGGTGGCAGAGTTCGACATGAAGCTCACTATGACGTCGGAAGATGGAGTACAAACTCCGATCCCGCTGCACACTGCAGATGGAGCTACCGAAGTTAAGATCCACGATCTTCCCCCCTACATGCCCACCCAGATTATCGCGCAACACCTAGCAGAGTTCGGCGAGATTCTGTCCATCACAGACGAGCTGTGGAAGGAACACTTCCCGGGTGTACCGACAGGTACGCGGATTGTTCGCATGAGGATCCGGAAACCTATTCCATCCTATGTCAACATCGGGGAAGAAGTGGGGTACGTTCGTTACCGGAATCAGCGACCTACCTGCAGACACTGTTCCCGCTATCTCCACGTTGGACAGAAGTGTTCTGACGTCAAGAAAGCTATCACGGGCGGTGTTAGCAGCCGTTTGACACTGGCCGACATCGTGTCGGGTGTAAACCCGAGCGCCGATGGAAAACAGACACCCGAAACCCTACCAGCACCACCTCCATTGATGCCACGACCCTCTCTCCCGATCGAGCCGCTGAACGAGGAACAACTCCTTGCCGATGAGGAGGCTCCGGTGATCCCTGAAGGCACAATCGTTCCGGAACAAGAAAGCCCAGAAGAAGAACTCCACCTTCCCGGGGACTCCACCTTCCCGGGAGATGAAAATTACGAGATTTCCAGTGATGAGGACACAAAAATGCAGACGGAAGAAGCCGAATCGGAAGCCGATTCAGCTGAAGATACAACTGCAGGAAAGAAACGCCCCGCACGACCCAAGTCGCAGAAGAAATCCAAACGGCTGTCCGGATCCAAGTCCAAATCTGGCTCCTCCAAGTAACATCGTTTTCAACCTAATTTTCATCAACATTTTATCTACATCAAACTCCTCATCGTCATCGCAATCTCGCCATTCTTCAACAAACATTTATTTCGCGCAACACATAGTTCTTAAAGGTAAAAAGCTCCGGTATATGTCCTGCCGAAGCGTCCACAGATACTGCCATCCCATTCAAAGCTCCCAAACTGCTCACAGATTTTCCGAACAAGGCGCTCCTGGAGTCGCTTACTGCCGCACGTCTGGCTCGTCGTCGTTGAAGAAAGAATACCATCACGCCGCTTCACCTGTTCGTATAGGTAAGAAGCTCAAGTCCAGGTATATGTCCTGCCGAAGCACCAGATACTGCCCGCCGTTCAAAAGTCCTCAAACTGCTCACAGATTGCCTGGCCGCTCTGCATCTATCATCCGCATCTACGGCTCGACGTCGAGCACACAAACTGCTCGCAGAATTTCCTGCCGAGCTGAACTTGGAATCCGCAACCGAAACACACCCTGCCCGGCGATGAGGACAACATATCAACAAGCAGCTTCACCTAGCTCCACAGGTAAGAAGCACAGATATATGTCCTGCCGAAGCACCTCCGGATACTGCCTTTTCTGCAAAAGAATCTCAATTACTCACAGATCGCAGCACACATCGTGGTGTGCAGAAAATTTGCACGGAACTTACCTGCCGGGACGTGCACCGCCTCGCCAACGGCTGGTGATAATTGAAACACGGAAGTTCAAACTCGCATCAACACACGGTCCAAGAAAAAAACAGGTGAAAGCAGCGCTTTTGGAAGTGGTATGTAAACACAAAAACCATGACAGCAGCGCAGGAACAGCTGTTTTGTCAAACTATTTGACAGAACCAGAGACCTGGAACGGACATCAAAACGTAAAGGGTCACACAAAAACGTGCGACACTAGCGACATCTGTTGGGCAATAGCAGCACTACGCGGGCATTTTCCTAAAGGGTCTAAGTGGATTTAAAAAGTTATAATTTCGTATCTATCAACATAAACAACATCACGAGCCAAACTAAGCTGGATGCGCTGACCAGTTTCATGCGCGCTCACGAAATAGACGTTTTCTTCCTTCAAGAAGTTGAAAACGATACTATAAATATCCCCGGCTACACCATGCTGTACAATATAGACAATCGAAGAAGGGGCGTTGCAATTGGATTGAAATCTACAGTTGAGCATGTAACGGTTGAGAAATCACTGGACGGACGATTAATCGTCGTACGCTTGAGAAATGGGACAACGCTGTGTAACATCTACGCGCCTACTGGTTCGCAAAACCGCCAGTCACGTGAAAATTTCTTCAACTGCACCTGTGCTCACTACTTGCGCAATCTTTCTGGTCCGCTAATTTTGGGAGGAGACTTTAACTCAATCGTGAACGACCGTGATGCTACAGGTGCCACCCCTAAGAGTGAAATGACTTCACGATTGATGACTTCGCTTGACCTGATCGATGTGTGGAGGGAGATACATCGGAATCAAACAAACTACACTTTCGTTCGAGGAGGTTCTGGTTCAAGACTGGATCGTTTTCTTGTGTCGAAGTCAACAAGAGAGCACCTAAGGACAATCCAACATGCTGTTACTTGCTTTAGTGATCACAAAGCTGTGATAGTGCGCATGGTGATGCCAGTTGCGGGTACAAATATTGGTCGAGGAGTTTGGAGATTGAACGCAGCAACTATGGACGATGAGGACACAATGGCTGAGCTGCAACGGAAATGGGACTATCTAGTAAGGCAGCGACGAAACTTCACATCCTGGCTAATCTGGTGGATAGAATTTGCTAAACCAAAGCTGGCTGCCTTCTTCAGATGGCGGTCATCGATCCAAAATAGGGAGTATCGAGACTCAATGGAGCTCTTGCATGGGGAATTAGCTCGACGCTATGAACTGTACATCGACGACGCTTCGCAGCTTACTCGCATCAATCACATCAAAAGCCTGATGCTGAGAATGCAGAGGGAAAGATCCAACAAATCACGCCTGCTATATGATACCTACCTACAAGGAGAACCGACAAGCACGTTTCACCTGGCCGAAAAAAGCCAAAATCGAAAGTCAACATACATTCACCAGCTAGAGATTGACGGAAGAATCATCCAAGGACCGGAAGTCGTACAACATGCAGTGGAGTACTTTGAAAACCTGTTCTCAAACAACATTGTGGACTTTCATTCACCTGACTTTGTGCCAACCTGCAGCATCCCTCCAAACAATGAACGCAACGAAGCAATCTTGGAACCTGTGAGCGAAGAAGAAATTCTCAAGTACATCAAGCAAAGCTGTTCGAGGAAGTCACCTGGCGAAGACGGTCTACCCAAAGAATTTTACTCGAAAGCGTGGGACATCATCAAGCAGGAATTCACGCTGACAATGAATGAAGCTCTTCAAGCACCAGACACTACTTCCAAATTCATGAATGGAATAGTTGTGCTGGTGAAAAAGAAGGGTACCGGAAAGGACATGAAGGCGTACAGGCCGATTACGCTGTTAAACTTTGATTACAAAGTCTTAACTAGAATAATCAAACAACGAATCACGCCTCTTGTCGAAACAGTTCTTTCACGTCACCAGAAGTGCTCCAACGGGAAGCATAACATCTTCGAAGCAACGACAAAGATCCTGGACAAAATCTCTGCACTGAAATTCCGTGGCCAGCCTTCCATGCTTGTCTCTTTTGACATGGACCATGCGTTCGATCGGGTCAACCACAGCTTCCTCTTCAGGGTGATGGAGCAGATGAACTTTAATCCTCGCTTGATCAACTTCTTACAAAAAATTACTAGGAACTCGTTCTCTAGAATTCTGGTAAACGGAAATCTATCACGTCCGTTTCAAATACTACGGTCCGTAAGGCAAGGCGACCCTCTCAGCATGCTGCTCTTCGTCCTATACATGCAACCATTGGTCGACAAAATTGTTTCAGAGGGACTCGCTGGCGACGCGCTGAACGTTTACGCAGACGATCTAAGCATATTTGTACCAGACGGAAGACGACTCACGCAGTTAGTCAACGTGATCAAAGCTTATGAACCAGTTTCTGGTGCAGTTCTCAACCTTGCGAAGACAGTGGCGCTGAAAATTGGAAATGTAGACACAAATGGTATTCCGCCTTGGCTGAATTTCGAGGACTCCTGCAAGATCTTGGGGCTTATCTTCACGGATACCGTGAAGAAATCCATGGAGCTTACCTGGCAAAACATTTTGAAGCAGTTGAAATGGCGACTGTGGACGTGCAAGTCTCGAGTTCTAAATCTGATCCAGAAAGTCATCCACATCAACACCTTTGTGTCTTCCAAACTGTGGTACGCAGCTTCAACACTTCCGCTTCCCAAAAAGTTTGAGACGCAGATTCTGAAAGAATTTCGGAATTTCCTGTGGATTGGTGGGAAACAACACATCCGGCTGGAGACTTTATCTCTTCCCAAATCTCGTGGTGGTCTGAATCTTCACTCACCTGGCCTCAAATCAACTGCGCTGATCACAAACAGGATGCTGAAAAATGAAAGTGAACTAGACCTCTTCAGGGACATGCGATACAACACACCTTTCTTTCAGATACCAGCCGCTTACCCACAAATCAAAACAACTGTTCTGGAAATATCAACACTGTCACCACGTGCAATTCAGCAGCCCAGCTCGTTCGTCATCTTCCAAGAGCTCCTGGAGGGTGAATGTGATCCTGCCATCCTAGAAACCCAGCGAGAATGGAGACGTATCTTCAAACAACTAGGAGATCAAAAACTGGACTCTACACTTCGATCCAATTGGTATTGCGCAGTACATGGGAAAATCCAACACAACGAGCTGCTGCATCGGCAAAACAGACGATCTAGTCCGAACTGTGACCATTGTCCGCGGACAGTGGACACACTAGAGCATAGGCTATTCGAGTGTCGCATAGTTTCCCCAGTATGGAGTTATGCGAAAACAAAACTGAATGCTATTAGTCCTAACCTTAGACATAAACGGAATGAGTATTTTCTGTATCCATCATTTAGTCGATTGTCACGAGAGCATTCAATTCAAACAAAACTCATTGTTGCCAAATATTTATATTTTGTTTGTAATAATTCTATAGATAACATTAGTGTAGAAAACTTCAAATTTGAACTTTAAAATTTTAAGCGAATAAACAAGGACTATTACAAAAAAAAAAATTTTTATTTTTTGAATTTTTAACTTGTTTTTGTTGTTTGTTCGCTTACTTAAGGCCACTTTAACCTTCTTGGTCATTCAGTGCCTAACAGTTTTAAATAATTTATCAAATTTTAAATTTTTTATATTATTAAATCAAGAACAAAATAATTTTTTTATTTACTTTTAAAAATTTATTTAAAAATTGTATTTTTTTATAATTTCGGATTCAAATATTTTTCAAAGCTTATGTTTCGTAAAATTCGCAGCGACTAAATCGTATTACTGGAACCAATAGAAATATTCCGGACACCAATCTAAATGTTTTGATCAACGATTGTCGATCTAATTTTTAATAATGGTGATGTAATGATCGTATTGAAAACGATCACAATGTGACGACCACTTGCAATATTCAGGTAATTGGCTAAATTTGTGATTTATACTAAAATATTTCAAGTTTGAACACACTTTTTTCCCAAAGGATTGTCGTTGTATTTATCAAAGTCCAAAAAAGTACAACATTAATTTGAAAAGAAATCGAATCAAACGTCCACGTTTGTACGTTCCACTACAAATAAAATCACATGATGTTCAATTCAGAAAGAATTAAAACTATCTTTGGAAGCACCTTAAAAGCTACAATCTAACTATCCCCCTTCGCCTTCCCCCCATCCTTCGCAAACAGCGCATCGAACATCCGCTCGCGCTTGGTCCGCTCGACGATCCGGGACGCGTCCAGCCCGAACCCTTTCCCGACGACGGCTCCGTTTTGCTTGCAGTAGCGCACCAGCTCGAACCAGTTCGCATCGTGCTGAAGAGTGTAGCTGTTCCCGATGACCACCAGCAGGGCTTTGGCCCGCGTCATGGCCACGTTCAGCCGCTTCACGTTGTTCAGAAAGCCGACGTCGGCGGTGTGCGAACGCACCGTTGAGAGCAGGACGATCAGCTTCTCGCGACCTTGGTACTGCTCGACGGAACCGACCTCGACAGCGGGCCATTTGTGGCGTTCGCAGAGTTGTTTGAGCTGCTGGACTTGGAGCTGGTAGGGGGAGATTATGCCTATGTCTTGCTGGGTGATGGTGCGCCCGTTGATTCCGGAACGGAGGATGAAGTCCAGGTAGAATTCGACCATTTCGACTTCCTTGGCGTTCATCCGGCTTCGACCGAAGCTGGACTCGTTTTCGCCGAGGACGGTGTGTAGAATGATGGGGAGGTTCTTGTTCGGGAGGAACTTCCAGTTCTCGACGAAGCTGACCTCTTGTGGGGGTGCGAGCGCGATCAGTTCGTTCTCGTAGAAGCGCTGGTTGGAGAAGCGGAGGAGTGCCTCGTGCGATCGGAAGTTCCTTCGGAGTTTGGAGATGATCAGAGTGTTGTACTGGTTCGTTTGTGGGTCTTTCTGGTACACCGGCAAGTTCATGAGTCGCTCCAGCATCGACATCCCAAGACCCATCTTGTCCGCGAGCTCGCTGCGAACGACTGGGCCGAGTTGGTGGGGATCTCCGGCGAGGACGACGCTCGCGCACAGCTTCTTGGACGTGGTAACGAGTCCGGCCAGAGCAACGAGCGCAGCCGGTTCCGAGGCGCTTCCGCACTCGTCGATGAACACGTGCTTGAAGTGACTCGGCCTAACGCGACACTGCACCAACCGGCCGCACGTCGTCAAGCTGCAGATGAGGACGTTCGTCTGGTCCAGCTGCTCCCACGTTGGCCACTGATAGCTGCCGGTGGACAGGTTGGAGATCTGCTTCAACGGTTCCGGCAGCTCGTCGATGCGCTTCTCGACGGATCGCGAGAAAAACCGGAGCAGGTTCTTCGAAGGAAGGTAGTTTAGGAGGCGGACCGCGAGTTCGTCGCAGGCCGCGTTCGACTGGGCCGTTACGAGGATGTGCTCCGACGGATGGCGCGTACAAATCTGAACGATGGCTTCCACGAGGGTTGTGGTCTTGCCGGTTCCGGGTGGACCAAACAGGATGTACGGCAGCGGGTAGGCGGTTCGATTGACAATGTTCCGGACGGCCGTTTGCTGCTCGACGTTGTTCTCAAGCCCCGGGTTGAACCAGGCTTTGCTGAAAGATTCAACAAGTTAAATAACTTTTACTGAACAAGTTCAACTAACTCACATTTCCCTGATCGTCGATCGTGGCGTGGGAGGTACCTCGGGAAAGAACAACGATGCCACTTGATCACGCCGCACCAAATCCAACGCCTGAAGTTCCAGCCGGCACACGAGGCGGTCAACCTGCAGCCTCACCTGGCAGCTACAATTGGCCTCGACCTTCTTTTCCAGTTCAACAACCAGATGTTCGGGCAGCACCTGGACAACGGTGCCTCGAATTTCGACGTTTCCCCTGTTGGGATCGACCAGCGTCAGGTTGATAATGTCCCCGGCGGCAAGATTCGTCGGCAGGGCGTTAAAGTGGACGGTATCTATGCGGTACTGGCAGTCGACCTCGGTCGGAACGATGACGGCTTGATCAGCCTGAAACTTAGCGAGATCCAACTGAACGTTTAAGTCGTGCACGTGAATCATAACTTCCAGCATGTCGCAGTAATTTGCGATGGTCAGTCGCGCCGACGGTCCCGTGGTGCACAGATATCGGATTGCGTCCAGCAGAATCCGTTCAACGAGCGTTTGCTCCTTCGACATCTGCAGATTGTTGGAGATCAACGCAGTCAGCTCCGGCTTCGGGAAGAATTCATCAAGTTGACCAGGTCGCAACGGAGGAGAAACGGTTCGAACGATGATCTGGTAATGCTCAATGTACTCCGTTTGTTCGTTCTCCTTGCGGCAACTTATCAACAGCCAAAACTTGTCGTAACTCTTGAAAAAGATGTGATTCGGGAGCAAAAAACTACGAACTTCATTGGATTCCAACAACTCCAGCTTGGTGTGCACCGGAAACAGCAACGTACTCGTGTGATACACAAAGACGGAACCCACATACACCGGACCAGGCTGGCGACTCTTGATCTTCAACGGCGACGTCAACCCTTTCTGATCATACTGAAAACAAACATTCAGCTGGCATTTAACCGTCTGCAACCCACCCCCAGCCTCAATATCCGGCAGCGAATCGTGCTTCTTCATGTGCAGCCGCAAACCCAGCGCACTCCCAAAGCTAACCCGACACAACAAACAACTCAAGCTGTTCGCTTTCAACTCAAAATCCGTCTTCACAGCCCGGGCCACCGTGGTCACGTACTTCAAGTGCACGTTCAGCAAATTCAACCTCTTCTCCGACTTCCTCCCCTCAACCGCTGCTGTTGGACACGATTGAAACGACTTGACCGAGTCACATTCGTCCTCCTCCCCCTCCTCTTTCTGCAGCATCAGCGGCAGCAGCTTCTCCAGGTCAATCCGATACTCGGACTGGACGACCTCCACCAGCAGAGGCGATCGTTGCATCAGGGCCTGGAACTCGCGCAGCCGGACGTCCTTCCGGTACTGGTTGAACAGTTCCGCCTGGAAGCGACGGAAAAGCTTCTCCGAAGGCACCCGGCCGTCCTGGTCGAGCTCGCCCGCGGTGTGGCACTCGAGTAAGGATTTGCGCAGGATCTCCTGCGGGTTGTCTGGTGGGAATGGGGACCATGATTTGAAGGTATTTGCCGAAGGATCGGACGAATAATTTACCTCTGCGGACCACGTCCATGACTGGGTGGTTCCAACGTTTCGAAAGACGGGAACCGGCTCTGAGAACGTCGATCGGAACGTTGTTTTTCTTGCAAATTCCGTTGAATTTTAGCACGTCAAACTCACGATCCACACACTGACAGATTGTTTCGAGTGTACACGCTAACCGAGACATGCAACAAATTCACTTTTACTCCTAACTTTTTTAAAATTCTAAAATTCTATAATAATTCTAAAGCTCTAAAATTATAAAATTCTAAAATTTTAAAATTCTAAAATTCTAAAATTCTAAAATTCTAAAATTCTAAAATTCTAAAATTCTAAAATTCTAAAATTCTAAAATTCTAAAATTCTAAAATTCTAAAATTCTAAAATTCTAAAATTCTAAAATTCTAAAATTCTAAAATTCTAAAATTCTAAAATTCTGAAATTCTAAAATTCTAAAATTCTAAAATTCTAAAATTCTAAAATTCTGAAATTCTAAAATTCTAAAATTCTTTCTAAAATTCTAAAATTCTAAGAGTCTAAAATTCTAAAATTCTAAAATTCTAAAATTCTAAAATTCTAAAATTCTAAAAAACTTAAAATATATTTTAAAATTATAAATTTCCAAAAAATCAGAAATTCTAAAATTCTTAATTCAAAAATTATAAAATTCGAACATTAACAAAACTAAAAATTTAAGATATTCTCATATTTTGAAAATACGCAAAACCGAGTCTTGCAACAAACTCGCAGAGTTTTAGAAATTGATTTTTTTTAATTTTCAAAATTTTAGAAGTTAATATTTCAACCTAGGAAGTTGTTGTCTTCTTATTCCAAAATTTACTAACTTATGGACCCAATCCTGCATCAATCTGATTGTTAAAATAGAGAGATTTTGTTGTAAATCGCTTAGTAGACAGTACTTTAGGGGATGAATAAAAAGTTATATCGATAGTTCCCGTAGTTTCAAAAATACTAAAATATCTGTAACTTAAATTTGGGTGCAAAAGCTCTGGTTGATGTGCACCGTTAAATATTAAGTATTTCAAAACAAGCCTTACCCGACCAACTTCGTTCTGCCTTTTTTCGTTTGTAGACGTTTTTTGCTTATTCAGCCTCCTGTGATCAAAATATGATTTTACGTAATTTTCTCCATACAATTTGCCGATGCTCCGGAACCGGTTCCAGAGTGGCCGAAGTGTCAATTAGTTAGCGTAAGAACCTTCCTTGGACTTATACGAACCCAACGCAACAAAGAGCACCTCGATCCGACGTTCCGTGTTGAATTGATTCGCGTTCGAACAAAACCGTCGAAATTTTTTATATATATAGATTCTAATATTCGTAAGTTCTCAAATTTTATTTTTTTTAATTCTAGGATTTCGAAAAATCTTAATATCTATTCTAAAATTAAAAAAATCAAGAATTTAAAAATTCTAAAATTCTAAAATTCTTAAATAATTATTCTAAAATTCTAAAATTAAAAAATATCAAAATTGCTTAAGTTCTAAAATTTTAAAATTCAAAAATGTCCACACAAAAAAAAACAAAAAAAAGATATTGCACTGTAATTTGGATTTGGCCCCCACTTTTCTCTCGCACTTCTGACAACAAAATTTCCAAAAACTATAGGCAACCAGCAGTTGTTTATTTACATTTCCAGTCGCAGTTTCCACCAAACTGGACATTCGCCGTGACATTCGCACTTTAAAATTGCGATTGACAGGTGAGCAACATCGGCTCGCTTTGATCATTTTTGAGAAAATTAAAATTTCCCAAGCCAGTTTGACAAGTGGCAATAGTACGATCGATAGCAATAATTTAGTGCGAAGTTCAAGTTAGTGAGAATTGCGCAATATTCTGAAATTTTAAAACACGCAGAATTCTAATTCGAAGAGTTTTAGATATTTAGAATTATTTTTTTTTAATTTTCAAAATTCGATGCCAACATTTCAAAAAGCATCATGTACATACCATCCTTTTTGAGAAAAACGCATTTGAATGTTGAACATCCATTTTCAATTTCCATTTTAATATAGTTCGTGTACTTAGGATCGCTGGTAACCGCCGACAATGACACCAGCAAAGAGATCCGGACTCGTATTTTTGCTGGAAATCGTGCGTACTTCGGATTACGGAAAACCCTTACTTCGGATCGAGTGCAACGCCGCACGAAGCTGACGATGTACAAAACACTGATTAGATCGGTAGTCCTCTATGGCCACGAGACCTGGACGATGCGGCAGGAGGACGAACGTGCCCTTGGAGTTTTCGAACGGAAGGTGCTACGAACGATCTACGGTGGAGTGCAGGTGTCTGACGGAGTGTGGCGAAGACGCATGAACCACGAACTGCACGCGTTTCTTGAAGAACCGACCATCGCCACCCAGGCGAAAATCGGGAGGCTCAGGTGGGCCGGCCATGTCACCCGAATGGACGAAAGCCAGCCTGTCAGACTGCTATTTGACCGCGCTGAACCAGCTGGCGGAACAGGCAGAAGAGCAGGGAAACCGCGCGCACGGTGGGGAGACCAAGTGAATGGTGATATCCGGAAGATCTGTAACCTGGGAAATTGGAGAGTAGCAGCACAAGACCGAGAAAGATGGAAGCGTCTTCTTGCTACAGCACGCGTACCTGGTGCGCTATGCTGATTGGTATGGTATGGTATGTATTTTAATATAAAATCAAAATAAGCTGTTCTAATGATAACAAACAATGAAATACGTTGCTTCTATTGAAACTTGATCATCCAAATTTAATAAAACATTATTTCCGTAATTTTATTTGAGAAAAACAAACATAACTTCTTTTGAAATCACCAACGTCTATATTACCCTGCTTTTATTGAGGGGGACGCTATGTTATGATTCGTTTTTCTTCGCCGAATGCACATGGCACTTTTTTCATGATGCTTTTTTTTCGTCACGAGGTTCATGTAGTCTTTTGTTTGACAGGTTGACAGGGCTATATAAACAGGGACTGCTGATGGCAGAGATTTTGTTTATGTTACTTTATTTAAAATCATGATTAAACAGACTTTACTGTTGTAACTCATTTTTGGTGGAGAGGTAGCTTAAGTACGGTATGCTGATCGGAAGGAACGCGGTCAAGAAATGTTGCGTGTTCTTTTCGTGACCCCCCCAAGAAAAGTTGACAGCTCGGTTGACAGTTCGGTATGAGCGCGATTGACGGTGTGCGCGATTGAGGTTCTTTCGAGGAAAAAAATAAAAAGATTAAAAATATTCAAAACTTAAAATTAAATAGATTAAAAATGTTTATTCAAAAACATTTAACAACAATTATAAACAAAATTAAGAAATCAATAAATAAAAGAAAATTTAGAAATTCTTATATTCTAAAACAAGAAAAACTGAAATAAAAAAAATGTAATTATGAAATAAGGAAATTAAAAAACCAGGGAATTAGGAAATTTGGAAATTATGATAATAGCAAATTAGTAAAATAAAGAAAATAAGAAAATTAGGAAATTATGAAATTATGAAACAAGGAAATTAAGAAATAAGGAAATTAGAAAATTAATATGTAAGGAAATTGAAATGTTAGGAAGTTAGGAAATTAGGAGATGAAGAAATTAGGAAATTAGGAAGTTAGGAAATTAGGAAATAAGGAAATAAAGAAATTTTTAAAATTAGGAAACTAGAAAATTAGGAAGTAAGGAAATTGGGAAATTAGGATATCAGGAAACTAGGAAATTAGGAAGTTAGGATATTAGGAAAATGAGAAATTAGGAAATTAGGAAACTAGGAAATTAGGAGTTTAGGAAGTTAGGAAGTTAAGAAATTATGAAATTAATATTTTGGGAAATTAGGAAGCTAGGAAATTAGGAAATTATGAAATAAGGAAAATAGGAAATTCAGAAATTAGAAAATCGTGAAATAAGGAAAATAATATGTTAGGAAATAAGGAAGTTAGGAAATTAGAAAATTAAGAAGTTAGGAAGTTAGGAAATTAAATTATGAAATTAGAATATTAGGAAGTGTGGAAGTTAGGAAGTTTGGAAATTGGGAAATTAAATTCTTAAATTCTTAAATCTTTAAATTCTTAAATTCTTAAATTCTTAAATTCTTAAATTCTTAAATTCTTAAATTCTTAAATTCTTAAATTCTTAAATTCTTAAATTCTTAAACTCTTAAATTCTTAAATTCTTAAATTCTTAAATTCTTAAATTCTTAAATTCTTAAATTCTTAAATTCTTAAATTCTTAAATTCTTAAATTCTTAAATTCTTAAATTCTTAAATTCTTAAATTCTTAAATTCTTAAATTCTTAAATTCTTAAATTCTTAAATTCTTCAATTCTTCAATTCTTCAATTCTTCAATTCTTCAATTCTTAAATTCTTAAATTCTGAAATTTTGCAATTCTTCAATTTTTGTAAATTTCTTAATTCTTAACTTTTTTTGAATTTCTTTATTCTTAAATTTTCATTCTAGATTTTTTAATTTTGGAAGAAATAGAGTGTTTGATTTTTATAATTTCGAGGTTTTCGTAAATTTGTATTTACGAATTTCTATATTTCCGATTTTTAAAACTTTTGGAATTTCGACTTGTACATTCGTTTCGAATTTTAACATTTTTGATCTATTGAATTTATAAAAACGTTAAAAATTAAAATTATTATTCAATTCTGCATATTTTTAATTTTCCAAATTTCTGATTTTTGTTGAAATTTTCTTTATTATTTAAAAAAAATGTTATTTGAAATTTCTGGAATGTTTGTTTTTTTTTTCATATTTTTGAATTTGTTGTTTGGTTGGATTTCAAAATTTCAGATTATTATTGTATTTTCAGTAAGAACATAGATATTTGTATGATTATTGTCAAGTTTAATTTCACTCTGATTTACTTCATTTTGGTCCCGCGAGTGTGGGTAAATCGGACTTAAATTCAGAGGTAGCTGGTTGGTACTAGCAATAAATTGTTGGTGACACGATGGCCGACATCTATAAAGACAACTTCTTTTTTTACTCCATTTCGACCAAAAAACTAAATCTCTCCTTTTAGTTTCAATATTCTGCTTTTTGAGATTCGGCGGGAATTTTAAATATTATTATATTATCGCGGGCGTTAATAATTAGAGTTCACGCACGCTGATATGACCGCAGAAGAATGGCCGCATGACAGCCGCAGAGCAAATTTTTGGCTGTTGTCAATGGTTGCCTTGAGTTTTCTGCTGACTTTTTGAAAACTACACGCAGAAAAATGTTTTGTAGAATCAGCCTGTACAAGGTTTATTTCAACAAAAATTTTGTTGAATATAATCAACGCCGATTTTGCGTTGAAACAAACCTTGATTTTCTCAATTCCACAAAAATCTTTTGTTGTTTTGAAAAAGTTGCTTTGACGTTTAGCGTTGATTCAACAAAAATCTTGATTTTCAAATCAACAAAATGTTTTGTTGATTCAAATATGCCTCATTTTTCTGCGTGTATTCAAAACAAATCAGGTTGACAGCCAAATCAACGCTGGATTTCAGTTCAACCTGCTGATTTTTACACAGCGGTAGTTCGGCGGCTGTAACCTCCTGTCAGTCACAGCGAAGGAGAAAATTGATTTAATCTCGCAATAAGCGGGATTGCCTCAAAAGGCTGAAACTCAAAAGGCAGGATCTCGGAAGGCCGAAATTCAAAAGGCCGAATTTTGTCTTTTGCCCAGAAGGCAGGTCGTCTCAAAAGGCCGAATGTCTCGAAAGGCAGAATGATGATGGAATTCAGAATTTTGTTCATATTTTCACGATTTTCTTTGATTATGATATTCAAAGATATAGTAAACTTACGAACTGTGTTCTTTTTTTATAATATTAAGCGAAATTAGTACATAATGAGTACATTCTGTTTATCTTTACCGATCATATTGTTACCATGCATACAAGTGAGTAGAGTAAAATGAATTAAAGCATTTCAAAAGTGTTTCAATCTTGTTGTTTATTGAATTATGGTGATGATAACCGAAATTTGATCATTCCTGACCAAGTATGTACTTAAATGAATTCAAATAATTACAATTATTTTTTTGCGGTGAATTAATTGAAGTTTTTAAAATTTAGTTAGCAGCAATGGTAGAAAGTTATGCCCAACTCGATATGTCGAACTCCATAGAGCTGGAAGATTCAACCTCCACGTAGATGGTCTCGGAAAGAGAAATAAGATCGTCCTTGCTGGTCGTTGTTGTCTCGATGGCCAGCGTTTTCGGCGCTGGAGATCGGGATCGGTTACTGTCGTCAGAGTCTAATTCGTCATTTTTCTTGGCTTCCGAAGATCTATCTCGCTTGGTGGGCATAGGGCGGCGTTCTTCGTTCGGGGTCATATTAGAGTTGTTATTACTGGTGAGAGTTTTCACTTTCTGCTCCAGGAGGGTGATGTAGTGCTGCTTGTTCTCCAGCTCTTTGGTCAGGTACTCGATTTGCATGGAACTTTTTTCGAAGCACTTCTGTAGTTTTAGGTAACTTTGGTCCACTTCACTTTGCTTTTTTAGCATTTCTTCGAATTTCTGTTCATATTTTAGTTCTAACACTTTCAGCGATTCTTCCTTTTGCTTTATTTCACTTAACCACTTGTTTTTTTCTTCCTCAATGTTCACTTGCTCAGCCGTGTTCATAGAGCCGGCTGCAGCGACTTTAGCGTAGTTTCCGGCGTTCGTCCTGCTCTCAAGGAGTTTCCTCGCTTCGTGGTAAGGGATGTTTCGGTCGATTTTGATTCTCACTATTTCCTCCTCGGTTTTCCTTTTTGGGCACTGTCGATTTGTTGCAGCGTGGCCTTCTCCGCAGTGTTTACATTTTGCTGGGTTTGGGCAGTCGATGTTATCGCCGTGGAAAGGCCCAGAGCAGTTGGCACAGGCCTTTGCACCTCTACAATTTTTGCTGATATGGCCATATTCAAAGCATCCGTAGCACAGTGCTGGTGGGGGGTAGTATGGACGGACCGCGACCGAATGACATGCTACTTGTACTCTTTCCGGCGGGTGGGGTTTGTTGAAGGTTATCACAACCGATCCAGTTTCAACTTTATTCACACCTTTTTTCAGATGTCGTGCAGCTTTGATCCCTTGTTCCGACAGTTCTTCAACGATCTGCTCTTCCGTTACACCAATTAGATCCCGGCATGAGATCACTGCTCTTGATGTGTTTCGGAACTCGTCGTCCACAACTTCTACTTTTGTTATTCGATCGCCAAGTACAGTTAGCTTGTCCTTCAGCTGTTTAGCCTGTGCTTCGTTTGGTACTCTGACTGTGTACGTTCCGGCTTTGAAGTTCTTGCGGATGTCCTCGACGGTGGCACATGCCCGGATAGATTTGGTAACCAGGAAGATGTTTACAGTGGCCAGAGATCCTTTGTTCGGTGCTTGTACTGTCACGTAACGAGATGAACCTTTCAAGCTCCAACTTGAGTCAAGGGTAGGTGGGAATGCGTACATTCCCCCTCCACTCGAAGCCATGTTGACCGCCTCTCCCTCGGAGGGCGCCTCTTTGGCGGACAATTCACTCAGAAGGCTGAGATTGTGTACTTCCTTTGGCAAAAATTACAGTTCTTCTTCACTTGTTTACATTTTGGTTTGTTGTCTCTTCTAGGTTAGGTATTCTCCTTTGCGGAGCACACCACGGATGGTTTCGGCCCGGGCCCTTTTTGGTGGCCCACTGGGACTGCGAAACTATTTAAACACCACTTTACTGTCCTTAGCTAAGTTTGCAGTTAGTTCGATAACTAAATCACTTTTAAATCTGACAAAATCGCTCGAAATTGGCAGAGCAACGCAGACGCTTGTTTATTCAACCGAACGTCACTTTGTCGAGAAGTTATGCCTTCTTTATTTCGAAACCAATGTTTATTACATAACTATGGTTTATAAAAATAATAACAGCAAACCGCGCCCAAAAAGGCGGAAACGCATTTCAAACGAAGTTTGGAATGCGTTTCCGCCTTTTTGGGCGCGGTTTGCCTTATGAGATTCGGCCTTTTGGGCATTCGGCCTTTTGGGATTCGGCCTTATGAGAATTCTGCCTTTCGAGTAATTCGGCCTTTTGAATTTCGGCCTTTCGGGATTCGGCCTTTTGAGATTCGGCCTTTCGTAGGAGACCCCAATAAGCAATATCCAATTCAAAATTATTAAAACGTTTGTAATTATCAGTCGCATTCGAAAAGAAAAATTACAATTCATTGAATTTTTCATCAAAACATATTACAAACAAGCACCGCGCGAAGAAACGTCAAACGCAATCTTTCCGTTTCTGTTACTTTTCAGCTGCGTACCGCTTAAGAAAAATCTTTTCGTGACCCTTTCCTTGACCGTTTCTTGGGCGTTTTTTTGTATGGAGTTTTGCGTTCCTTCCCATCTGCGTATCAGCCTTTATTAGGAGTACTTTCAGAATATGCAATAACCCAGAAAGTGTCAAAATGTACATGATGCCTTTTGAAATGTTACCGTCGATTTTAAAAATGATGTTCACTGTAACTGTTTTCGCACTTTTTCATACGATTTTTTCAGTTCGACTGCGATAACACAAAAAAGTGTAATCGCAGTCGAACTGAAAAAATCGTATGAAAAAGTGCGAAAACGAACTCAGCAAAGTGCGATTTTCAGTTACAGTGTTGTGGTTAAACCTCGGTGTAAACTTAATTATTATTTAGAGTGTACCGAGGAAACATGATCCACATAATCCACAACTTTCTAAACATCAACAGTCCGCCAAATTGTCTTGACCGCAGCTTTCGCAATGACCCGGAAAGGTAATTTCTCACGTTAAAAATACGTATTTTCCCCTGATTCAAACAATTTTCCTTAACAGTGGACAAAACCCAGGACATTCTCCGCAAAAGTTTGGCCAAATGCTTCGCGGAAGGGTCGCTCGCCCCGGACGGGCTGGTTCCGTCGGAGGCGATCTTCGAGCTCTTTTCCAAGGACCTGTTCGCCGAATGCCGTAAGGACGTCCGGCTGCGTGAATTTCAAGCCCTGATGCAGCGTTCTCCACTGGTGCTGGAGACGCTGCTGCCCGAGCCGGACAGGAGGGAGTATCGGGTTGATTTGGGTAGGTTGCTGGAGGAAGCGGGAGAGACTGAGAAAGTGGTGGAGGAAGCGGTAGATCCGGTGAAGTCGGCGAAGCTTTCGTCGAAGGTTGACTTGCTGATTGGGGGGATTCAAAAGTGCGCGTTGACGCGTCACGAATCGGATGAGGATCTAACGGCTTTGGTGGTTAAGATCAAGCACGTGACTACGGTGTCCCGGTGGTTTCTACCGGATTACAAGCTTTCCGGGAAGAGCTGCATCGTGTGCCGGTTGGATCTGCAGAGTGAGCAGCAGGTGCATCAGCACTACCGGGAGAAGCACGGACTGGCGCTGAAGATAACGCCGGATGGGAAGGAGGTGCGCAAGGCGAAGACCAAGCTGGAAGTTTCGATGAGGTTCGACCAGTGTCAGCTGAGCAGTACGGTTCAGATTCGGAACTGCAAGGCGGTTAGGCTGAACGTTGTGTCGGTTTACCTGTTTCATAACCGGTTCCAGTTGTACGCGATCCGAGAGCAGCCTACCACCGATTTGGAACCTGGTGAAACGCATGGATTCTTGGTGCCGAACAGTCTTCTTAAGAAGAACACGCTCAAGTACTCGCTGCTTCTAGTCTATCGACAGACGAACGACATCTCCGAATATCTCGAGCAGCACCACATCAGCGTGGCCGAGATCTGCTCGAATGCCGGACAAAGCTCGCGGCGCAAACACACCAAAGAAATTCGCCTGCGACCTGGCCACCTGGACAATTACCTGCCAACTGAAAAGCTCACGGAACTTGTAACGAATAACTTGAAGATTTCACCGGAACCGTCCATCAGCGAACCACTTCTGCTGGACGCAATCCGATACCTGTGCACTACGGAACCCGCGACTCGACTGACCCCAGCCAACTACTGCGACATGCTGGAGATCATGGTCCACGTGTGCGATCTTAACGTCCAGCTTGATCTGGCGGAGTTCAAAGCGGAAGACGCGGCGCTGATCCAAATGGGCAAAACTCGCCAGTATCGGGTGGAGCTTGCCGATTTCGATGCTCCGTTGACGAAACTCTCCATGGGCGACAACGTCTACGTTACGGTTGAGGATCCGAAAAAGGGACGCCTTGAGCTGCGCGGAAGTTTGGTGCTGATTCAAACCGATTACCTCATAATTGAGCTGAACAGAAAGCTTGAAGGGGAATGTCGCGGGCAGGTTTCGTTGCTGCCTGATCGGTTGATCTGCCGGCTCGAGCTGCACGCGCTGGATTTGGTGCGAAGGTATCAACTGGCGCCGTTGTTCTTTCCCGAGGAGGCTCCCAAGCCGCTGGAGAATGTTAAGGAGATGTGAGTTAGATTGTGGATGCTTGTAGAACCTCTTCTCAAAATTTGATTTTTTTTTCAGCGATTCCTGGTTCAACCCTAGTCTTGAAGGCAACGTCGAGCAACAAACGGCCGTTCGGAACATCGTCAATCGGACCTCGTACCCGCTGCCGTACATCTTGTTTGGTCCACCCGGAACCGGCAAGACCACAACCCTCGTGGAAGCCATCGTTCAGATTTGCACGCGCAATCCTCTGGATCCGATCCTCGTAACTGCCCAGTCAAACGCGGCCTGCGACGAACTCGCGGTCCGTCTATTACACTATCTGGCACCAAAGTCCATCTACCGGTTCTACTCGCGATCGATTGAAAAGCGTCTCGAAGAACTTCCGGAACCGCTGAAACAGATCTCCAACCTGGCCGACGGCGTCTTCTTGTGGCCACCGTGGGAAACGCTGTACAAAACCCGCGTCATCGTCTGCAGCTTGACCGTTTGCGGACGATTGGTGCAGGGCAACATGAAACCGAACCATTTCCGGCACGTGTTCGTCGACGAGTGCGGAAGCGCTTCGGAACCAGCAACCCTCGTTGCCCTAGCTGGACTGGTCAGTAAACGCAGAAGAATTCCAGCCAGTGTCGTCCTCGCCGGAGATCCCCACCAACTCGGCCCAGTCGTTCGCAGCGAGCTCGCCGAACAAATGGGTCTTGGGATGTCGATGCTGGAGCGACTCATGAACTTGCCGGTGTACCAGAAAGATCCGGAATCCCACAAGTACAACCCCCAGATCATCACCAAACTCCTCAGGAACTTCCGCTCGCACGAAACACTCCTCCGATTCTCCAACCAGCGGTTCTACGAGAACGAACTGATCGCGCTCGCACCCTCGCAAGAGGTCAACTTTGCCGAAAACTGGAGCTACCTCCCAAACAAGAACCTCCCGCTCCTCCTGCACACCGTCCTCGGCGAGAACGAGTCCCTTCTCGGTCGCAGCCGAATGAACGCCAGCGAAATCGAAACCGTCGAGTTCTACCTGGACTACATCCTACGATCCGGAATCAACGGACGCACCATCACCCAGCAAGACATCGGCATAATCTCCCCCTACCAACTCCAAGTCCAGCAGCTCAAACAGCTCTGCGAACGTCGCAACTGGCCCGCCGTCGAAGTCGGTTCCGTCGAGCAGTACCAAGGTCGCGAGAAGCTGATCGTCCTGCTCTCAACGGTGCGTTCGCACACCGCCGACGTGGGCTTCCTGAACAACGCCAAGCGGCTCAACGTGGCCATGACGCGGGCCAAAGCCCTGCTGGTGGTCATCGGGAACAGCTACACGTTGCAGCACGATGCGAACTGGTTTGAGTTTGTGCGGTTCTGCAAGGAAAATGGGGCCGTCGTGGGCAAGAAGTTTGATCTGAACGCGGCGCGGATCGTCCCGCAGACCAAGCGGCAGCAGATGTTTGCGAAGCTGTTCCGGGAGATGGCGGAGGTTGACCGATGAGCTGCGGTATGTAGTTGAATAGGCAGTTTGTTGTCTATTGCTATTTATTTTTTTGGAGCAAAAGTGTGCATTTAAGACTTGACCGGTAATTTAAACGTAATAAAACAGTTAAATAACTTAAAATCATAAATGACGTCAACTGAACACCAGTCGACCTACGCTGAGAGATATTGAAGAAGCCGTGAGGTGTATGAAGTCAGGAAAAGCTCCAGGGGTAGATCGGATCTCCTCAGAAATGCTCATAGCTATTCAGCATGTTCAGCTAGTCTGCCTGTGTAGATCTATCGGATCACGCAATAGATTAACAGTCCGTGGCAGACGCACTTAAGGAGGTTTTAGACTACGGCAAAAAAACAATTCGCACATTTTGCCAGTTTGTCTGCGTTGTTTGTTCGCCAACATTATTTGTTTGCAGAAACGTCAAGGAGCCATTACACTACCACAATCAAACAAACTCGCACTTTTTCGTGTTTGACAGACTCGCAAACTTGTTTGCGGCAAACTCGCAAACAAGACAAAATGTATGCAAGCTGAAGGGCATACATTTTGTCTTGTTTGCGAGTTCGCCGCAAACAAGTTTGCGAGCCTGGCAAAGTGTCAAACGCGAAAAATTGCAAGTTTGTTTGCTTGTTTGTTTGTCATAGTCTAATACCACCTTTAGGAGCCCAGAGTGGATTGGTCTTTGTAGCAAAAAGAAAGGCACTGGTCACACATTAAGCGGTATACGCACTTCGGAAGAAACCGGACAAGAAAAAAATCAAATGGGCAGCAGCGGCAGCGAAAGCAAGCCAGAGAGGGTGAAGAAAAGCCCCAAGAAATCGCTCCCTCTCCTTTGTTCTGCTGTTCGTAAAGCTGTTTCTTGACCCCTTTCCTTCCGATCTCCATACTAGCCTTTAAATGAAAAAACGCTCAAGAAACGGTCAAGAAATGGGTCAACAAAGGGTCACGAAAAGATTTTTTTCAAGTATTACGCAGCTGAAAGGGAAATTCAAATACAGCCCAGACTCGATTATCCGAAGGCGGTGCCAGAAAAATTTCATTTGAGAAAATGCATTCGGTAGTTTTTAAGACATTCAACCATACAAATTCGACTAAAATCGGGTCACAGAATTCGAATTTGATGTTTGATTTGATTTAACATCAAGTAAGAAAAAAAAGTCAGAAAAAAGAGATTTTTTTTCTTGATTCGATTACCGTAAACTGGGGTGACTTTGATAGGTTTTTCAAATGCCCGTCAAATTCATATCAAAGCATTTTAGAGAATTTTGAGTATGTAAGAATTAAGGGATAGCTTATTATCGAACATATATGCAAAAAATGTGACTGTTACATTGGATGTATCAAAATAAGTGGCCAAATCAAATTTCTATCAATGTCACCCCGGGCTATCAAAGTCACCCCAGTTTACGGTATTTGAAGTATTATACATACCTTCCATCGGATGAGGAAGTAAAATGTCGGTCCCGGCCTTGGTTGTTAGGCCGTTAAGTCATTCCAGGTGTAGGAGTTGTCTCCATGCCATAAGTACAAACAACAAACCAAACCAAGCCTACTCCGGTGGAATCGCTGGCGGCGGTTGGACTCGCAAACCAAAGGTCGTCAGTTCCAACACTGGGGTGAAAGGTTCCTTGGAGTAGAAAGAGGTTTGGGTGCTCTCCCCATTCAAGCCTTCGGACTCCTAGGTTCGAGCAGAAACTTGCAATAGAGACCACAAAAGACCCGGGGGTCGTTAATGTGGATGGTTTGATTTTGACATACCTTCGGATAACCAAGTCCATAAATTTATAAATTCAAAAATAAAATAATACAAATTAAGAAACCTAAAAATTACAAAAAAAAAAATAGAATAGAAGTTTATGCAAAAAGAAGATTTTTTTTTTATTTATCCAACGAGGTTTACTGAGTTGATTGAATACGACGAGTGCTGAAAAAATCAAGTTTTGCAACGATTTGCTAACAATCCCGAAAAACGCTTTTTAAATGGAAATTTATGATTTAGGTTTTTTTAAGTTCTAAAAAAAATCCAAAATTCAAAAAATCTAGAAATTTAGAAAACAAAAAAAATAAAATTAGGGGAAATGCATGTATGTTTTTTTTTATTATTAATGATTTTAATCTGTGAAAGTTTCAATTTTTAATTTATTTTGTTTTATTTTTTTGTATCGTAAAATGCTTCATACATATATACAGTTACAAGCCTTACCCGAAAAACTTCGTCTTTTCCTTTTTTCGTTTGTTGACGTTTTTAGCTTTTTCCTTGTTCAGCCTCCTATGATCAAATTTGATTTTACGTTACTTTTTCCATACAATCTGCCGATGCTCCGGAATCGGTTCCAGAGTGGCCAAAGTGTCAATTAATTAGCGTAAAAACCTTCCTTGGACTTTTACGAACCCAACGCAACAAAAAGCATCTCGCTACGACGCTCCGTATTGAACTGATTCGCGTTCGAACAAAACCGTCGAAATTTTTTATATATATATAGATAGATGATACTGTCAAAAAAGTGCAAAATATATATGAACTTACGAAAAAAAATCTTTTCCTAAAGTTATATGTTTTTTTTCGATTTGTGGTCCCAAAGTTAAAAATTTGTAATAAAATAGCCTCAGAAAATTGAAATATTTTTTTATAATTTTCTTTAGTTTTTTTTAATTTAAAAAAGAAGATTTTTGTATTTTTTTATCAAGCTGGAGTAGTTTTGTTTCAAGGTTCAATAAACATTTTTTTTTTCGCTTTTTGGGTGTTTTTGAAATTGCCTTGAGTCAGGAGTCAGGGATATTCAAAAAATATCCTAAAACTCTTTAGAAGTTAACTTTAGAAATTAATTAAATTTATATTTCTTTTTTTTATAATTTTCTTTAGTTTTTTAATTAAAAAAAAGGAAGATTGTTGTATTTTTTCTGTTAATCCCGAGCATGGGTAAATAACAAGGGAAATCCAAAATAATACCATTCAATGGTATCAATACCAAATTTTGGTTTTCGCGAGCCCTTGAAAAAATGTCTAAAGTGTATGTTAATACCAATCTGTAGTATTATACCAAATTATGGTATTGTTTTGTTATTGGGCAAATTTTAAGAAAATGTCGAATTTTGACATACTGTTACTTACTTACATCTAATCTAATCTAATCTAATCGAACACAAGCGCAGCCAGTCCGAAGAAAGCATCCTGGAAGAACTTGTGGTTAGATTACGCCCCAAGTTCTTTCTTGTCAATATTAATAATTGCAGTACATTCGAGTTACCTCGAAAATGTATAGCAAAAATTAAAGCGGCCAGGCCTACTGCGTTGCATTAACCGCAGAGACAGATTCTGTGAACGGATCACATTTCACAGAATCATCAGGGGAGGAAGGATGCGTGGACATACCGTACCAAACGCTCCGAATCAGTTGTGGTGTGGTGTGTTAGTGTAAATTTGGCAGATAATAATATTTAGAGGCGCGGGGGGGGGGGGGGGATTGGAAGGGGGAGGAAATGAGGATAGGAGAAAGGGAAGGTGGGAAAGGGATAATATGGATATATCATTTGATCAATAGAATATTATATAAAATAAGGGGAAAAAAACTTCTATCAAATAATGATAGATAAAATGGATAGATCTCACAAACTCCTGGGTCCAACTCGATATAACCGGAAAGTGTTGTTCCACAACGCCTTGATTGTTGCTATTGGAAAACAGGCTGTTATCTCCACAATCCTCCTCATCAGCTGGAAAAAGACTTCTAATCCACCGGAACCGAAAAACCGCCAGAAAAGTTTCACTGCAGCAGAAGTAACTGCACCGGAACAGCAGGAACCAGGAACCAATCCACATTGAAAGCGATCCACCAGAACTGAACTCCACTCGTAAATGAACTACACCGGAACTTTACTCCAACGGAAAACTTTAAAAAAAATCTTGAGGAAAATCCACTTCTTTGAAAAGAGAAAAAAAAAACGCCGGCGAAAAAAACTTTCCGTCCCTGACATACTGTTACTTACTTACATACTTACAAACGCAAATCTACTCCAAATTAAAGCCAACTATTTTATTTTGGTCTAAAAAAGTCATTTAATGAACTTTATAAATTAGGGAATATTATACATTGGTATTGTAAAGGTATTTTAAATAAAAATATTTAAATATAAAGGTGATTCATAAAAAACATCTTATTTAACTGATGTTTAACATTCTTAAAAGTATGCTGATACATTTGAAAATGATAAGAAAAACGTTTATACATTTAGACGATTAACTTTACGACAACAATAGGTTTAACGTGAAAAAAATAAAATTTTATAATGGATTTTACGTAACATTGTGTGTCTTTTTCGTCATAATCAATAAACTTAAAAAAATAATGTCAATCTTTTTTAATTTGATAAAATAACTCTTTCAATACCAAAATATTGGTATGCATGTGGTATTCGAACTTCGTTCTAAAATCCTTTTAATATTGGATTTGTGTTGAATCCTATTCAGTTGGAATCATGCATCCTCGAAAATCCCACGAAAAATGCCACGCTGCCTGGGATATAGCCTTTCTCGTTCTGGTTTAGTTTGTTTCTCTTTCTTTGAATTTCCTGATATTTTTGCCTGCAGCTAAAACATGTTGATGCAGCAGCAGCTAGTTTTCAACAAGCGTTGATAGCTCAGTTGGTAAACGGGTAGCTAAAATGGTGTCTGCACCTTACCTGTCATGAGTTCTCGATTCCAGTATTCCTCTAGTTCTTTACCTGTTATTTTTTGGCTTTTTTTTTTTTCCATAAAATTATTTTTATTAGGTCCCTTTCGGTACTGGGACCTGGTTAGGACCGAGTCGGCTTTTGTAATTACATTTGACTTAATAATTACAGAGGATCTTGTGTGTAAATGTTAGTGGGAGGGGAGACTTCGTTTTCCTGCCTGTTCGAAGGATTTAAATAAAGCATCAAAATTCTACCCATTTCTCATTGCAATCCCATTAGCCAAATTGAATTCCCGCTGTAATCCTATAGAGAATTCTCATTGTTTTTTGTCTAATGAGAATTTTTATTTACCCGGAAAGTTGTTTTTTGTCTGGTATTCATTTGCCCTTGGAATGGCACGTTTTGGTATTGCTTTGGTCTTCCCCATACAGTTTTTTGGTATGATTTCATGGTATTATACCATCTATTACTGGGCAACCAAGGGCACATTTTGGTATTTGTTATTATGCCAAGTAATACCAAAATATGGTATCCCCGTGTTATTTACCCCTGCTCGGGAAGCTGGAGTTTTTTTTAAAGGTTCAATAACGAATTTTTTTTTTTTGCTTTTTGGGAGTTTTTTAAACCGCCTTGAGTCAGGAGTCAGGGATATCCAAAAATTAACCTAAAACTCTTTAGAAGTTAATTAAATTAATATTTCGGTTTTTGAATGCTTGAAATTAAAAAAAAGGAAATTCGCGTCTAAATTATTTATTTTAAACAAGCCTTACCCGAAAAACTTCGTCTTTTCCTTTTTTTTCGTTTGTTGACGTTTTTAGCTTTTTCCTTGATCAGCCTCCTATGATCAAAATTTGATTTTACGCAACTTTTTCCATACAATCTGCAGATTTTCCGGAATCGGTTCCAGAGTGGCCAAAGTTGCCACTTTTTGGCGTAAGAACCTTCCTTGGGCTTATACGAACTCAACGCAATAAACAGCACCTCGATCCGACGCTCCGTATTGAACTGATTCGCGTTCGAACAAAACCGTCGAAATTTTTTATATATATAGATTATTTAGAATTATGAAATCGGAATTGTTTAATAAAGAGGCCGTCCATAAACCACTTACGAATATTACGAATCTGATAATTTCGAATTTTGGTATTATCAATTAAAAAAAATATGAACGCCAGTCACTTTAAAACTGAAAAGATAAATAGGAGTGGAAATTTCGGATTTTCCCCCCAAATCAAAAGTTGCTGCATTTAACGTCATTTATATTATGCTCTGGATTTCTAGTCAATTAAACAATTTGCAGGCATTCTCTCACATCAAGTACTAACACACGTGACTTTCACGACGCGTTCTAGAATTTTTCCAACAACTCCACGTTTGCAATCGCATGCAGCTGTTGCCTAAACCAGAGATACGAAGAAAGCGCTTCCTCAATCTTTCTCGCATTGTTATTAACTGGGACGGGTTTCGCCGGAATGGGCGCCACCTTCTTCACCACATTCGGCTTCTTCTTTTCTGCCTGCTTCGGCGGGTTCTCCTTTGGTTTCTGCTTCTTTTTATTTGCCTTATTCGCCGGAGCAATCGCCGGTTCCGTGGGCTTCACCAGTGCCCGATTAACGCGACAATACTTGATAAACTCCTTCCAGTGTGGGTCATTTCCCAGCGTCGATGGATCGCCGACGATGATCATGAGCGCCTGGGCTCGCGTCAGCGTCACGTTGAGTCGTTTAACGTCCGACAGGAAGCCAACGCACTTGGTCCGCGTTCGTACAGTGGACACGATGATGATGGGTTTCTCTCGACCCTGGTACTGCTCGACGGAACCGATCTCGATGTCGGCCCACTTGGGCTCACGGAAGCGACTCTTGAGGTGGGCCACCTGCAGGGCGTACGGCGAAATGACGCCAATGTCGGTCTGCTTAAACTCGCGCCCGTTGATGCCTTCCGCGAGGATCTTGCGGATGTACCACATGACCTGGTCCGCTTCAACCTCGTTGTAAAGACTGGTGGAGTTTTTGTCCTGCAGTGACTTCCCGACCAGAGGGTGAAAGATGATGGGGAAGCTCTGGTTGGGCAGTACGCTCCAGCCGAGTGCCCAGCCGGACACTTCCGGACTGGCTTTGGCGCGAAGTCGTGCTTCGTAGAACGTTTTGTTCGAATACTGCAAGATTGCAGTGTGGGACCGGAAGTTGTCCCGAAGTTGGGTGATGACTTGCCGGTTGTACTCTCCCGTCTCAGGGCTCTTCGCGTACAATCCGTGGTCAATCAACCGGTCCAGCATGGACCTGCTTTGTGAGCTGTGGGACAGGTAATCGTACATGATGACCGGTCCCAGCTGGCGAGGATCTCCCGCGAGTACGACACTCGCAGTGACCTCGCTGCCGAACGTGGCAATTCCAGCGATTGGAATCAGTGCGGAAATCTCCTTGGCACTGCCACATTCGTCGATAAAAACATAAGAAAAATGCTTGGCGGCAATCCGGGCCTGGTTCAACCGGCCGGCAGTCGCCAAGGTACAAACCACCACCCGACTCTGGTAGATGTCTTCATAGCACAGCCGTTGGTAGATCCTCCCGTTCAAATTGGACACCTCCAACACCTCGTGGTCAAATTCGTCCACCTTGCGCGTGCACGACTTGGAGAAGAACCGAAAGATCGCATCGTCCGGAACAACGCCCAGAAGCCGGTTGGTCAGCTCGTTGGCGGCGAAGTTGGACGTGGCCGCTACCAGGACGTTCTCCTTGGGCCGTTGGTGATAGATTTGGCCGATCGCTTCGGCTAGCGTCGACGTCTTGCCCGTTCCGGGCGGTCCAAACAGGATGTAGGGGGCCGGAAAGGACGACTGGTTCACGATGTTCCGCACGGCGGCCATTTGCTCCTCGTTGGATGCGACGTTCTGGCGAATCCACTTGAATCTGGAAGGAGAACAATTAACAACTGACAAACTGCACAAATCCGTGGCGATTATTGCACTCGATCGTAATTTTGTCAATGGGTAGATTCAGATAATTCGATCGTTATTTTTCGATCTGTCATCGAAAAAAAATACCATAGAAAAAATCTCGATCTGTGTTCAAAGTTTTGCAAAATTCCTTGATACAAAATTAAAAGCAATTTTGTAAATTTGATAAATTTGGTAAGATGTTTAAATTTGTTAAATTTGTTATTTAAAAAAATGTTATATTTTTTTAATTTGGCCAATTTGTTAAATGAATGAAGTGAATTCGATAAATTCTGTAAAATTTGGTGCAGTTTTAAATTCTGCGTGTTTTTTTTTTAATTTTGTAAATTAGGTAAATTTACCGATAAATTTGGTGAATTCTATAAATTTGGTAAATTTAGAACAAAAGTTAAATTTGGTAAATTAGATAAATTTGGTAAATTTGGCAAATTAGGTAAATTTTGTGAATTTGGTAAATTTGGTATTTTTTTTTAATTTTGTGAGTTTTGTTAATTAGGTAAATTTGCTAAAACTGTTTTTGCTTATTTATAAATTTTGTAAATTTATGAAATTATGAAATTTTTAAATTTCAAAATTACGAAAATTTGATATTGGGAATTTTATGATCTTGAAATTTTGTGAAAATTTATCAATTTTGTAAGTTTTATAAATTTTGTGAATTTAATTTTTTTTCGTAAATTTGGTATTTTTTGTAAATTTTCGAGAATTTAGTAAATTTGGAAAAAACGCTAAATTAAATAACATTGGTTAATTTTGTAAATGTTTTAAGTTTTTCAGGGTTAATCAACTTTTTAGGTAAATTTTACTAATTTTGTAAATTTTGCATATTTGGTATATTTGGTACATTTTGTATTTTTTTAATTTTGTAAGTTTTTTGTAAATTTTGTACATAAGGTGGATTTGATATAATTGGTAAATTTTGTAAATTAGGTAAATTTGAAAAAAATGGTTCAATTTGAAATATGATAAATTTGTTAATTTGTAAATTTTGTAAAATTCGAAATTTTAAAATTATGAAACTTAAAAATTTAAAATTTAGAAATTTTGAAATTATTTTTTTTGAAATTTTAAAATCTTGAAATTTTGAAAATGTTGTAAATTTGGTTAATTTGGTAAATTAAGTAAATTTAGTAAATTTGGTTAATTTAGTAAATTAGGTAAATTTAGTAAATTTAGTAAATTTGGTAAATTTAGAAATGTAGAAATTTAGTAAATTAAGTAAATTGCTAAATTTAGTAAATTTAGTAAATTTAGTAAATTGTTAAATTTAGTAAATTTAGTAAATTTAGTAAATTTGGTAAATTTAGTAAATTTAGTAAATTTAGTAAATTTAGTAAATTTAGTAAATTTAGTAAATTTAGTAAATTTAGTAAATTTAGTAAATTTAGTAAATTTAGTAAATTTAGTAAATTTAGTAAATTTAGTAAATTTAGTAAATTTAGTAAATTTAGTAAATTTAGTAAATTTAGTAAATTTAGTAAATTTAGTAAATTTAGTAAATGTAGTAAATGTAGTAAATGTAGTAAATTGGTAAATTTAGTAAATTTAGTAAATTTGGTTAATTTTAAAAATTTTGTCAATTTAGTAATTTTACTCATTTTAATAATTTTAGTAATTTTAGTAAATTTTGTAAATTTTGTATTTTTTTAAATTTTGTAGACTTTGTAAATTTTTGAATTTTGTAGATTTCGAAATTTGGTAAAATTGGTAAATTTTGTAGATTTTGTAAATTTTTAAATTTTGAAGATTTCGAAATTTTGTAAATTTGGTAAAATTGGTAAATTTTGTAGATTTTGTAGATTCTGTAAATTTTAAAATTTTGTAAATTTTGTATTTTTGTAAATTTTATAAATTTAGTGCATTTCGAAAATTATGTTGATTTTCAAAATCTACTCCAAATTTCGTAATTTTGTTAAATTTTGTATTTTTATTTATTTTGCAAGCTTTTTTTTGTAATTGTTTGTTAAATTTGCTAAATTTTGCAATTTTTGTAAATTTTTATAAACTTTGCAGTCGTCAGTTGTAATTGGTCGATAGTAGATCGAAATCAATCATCACCACTCTGAAAACTCACTCATTAATCGCCGGCAGCTTGCTCCGTCCAAAGTCGCTCGGAAAGGCCAGCTGCTGCATCGCCTTGCTTTCGAGCAGCTCCAACGCCTGGTACTCCAGCTGGAACGGACTCCGATCCGGAACAAACTCCAGCTTGTGGAAGTTGGCGTCCGGATTACCGAGCGGCAGCCCGTGCTCGAACAGCATGAGAACACCCTCGAAATCGATTCGCTCCACCACGCCTTCGAAGGTTTCCATGCGTTCGCCAATTTCGATCGCCAGCAACACCACCACATCCTCCTTGAGCATCGAAGGACGCGCCTTGAACTGGTCGATCTGGAATTTAGGATGCTTGATTAGGGGAATGCCAAAAAAGACTTACTAGAAACGCTTACAGAAATGGTGAAATACTTTGGAAACTTGGTCTTCTGCAGCTTCGGCTCCATGATGATGTAGCTGCGAAACTCTTGAATTTTGTACTCGTCCTCGATCTGGTTCAGCAGCGTCAGCTGCCGATGGTACCGATCGCCACTAAGCGAGTTGGGCTCCTTGAAGCTCTCAACCTCCGCTAGGAGATCCGCCTGAGCGGGTGTGAAAGCGCCCTGGTTCTTAAACTTGTTCTTGTACAAAAACCGAACCGCCACCGGCACCGGAAAGTCCGGCAACTTGGCCAGCTTGATCTCGGTCCGCCGAGCACGACTTTGACCTGCCTCCCTAAAGTGAAACTGCTCCACGATCTGGAAGTCCGCTTCTACCTCCACCCACGGAGTGGCCACGATCAACAGCGAGTAGGTCCGCGCCCCACTCAGCACCAGATCGTCCAGCGTGACCTGCTCCTCGAAGCAGTACCCCGGGGCCATCCGGAGTACCGTATCGCCAAACAGCGAGTGCAGACACTCGTTTCCGTCAAACACGAACACCGACCGAAGCACCAGCACCACGTTGGTCGCGTTGGTGATCTGAACCTCGAACATCGGCACGGCCCGCGGAATCTGCTGCAGCTGAACCTTGAACACCTGCCGCTTCAGCAGCCCGTTCCGGTCGTGAAGGTTCAGCATTGGTTTGAGCGAAAAGACGGCACCGTGGTCGCCGGACAGGTGCGCCCGGAGTTCGCGTTTCGTCCCGAAAGGAAGCTGGCAGATCGGGCAGGAAACCCGCACCGAACCGTTGAGAGGTTTTGCCACGCGGACGGCGGTTGCCTTTCGTTGGAGCTTCAGGTTGGAGGATTTTTTGTGCTTTTTGGACAGGAATTCGTCCATGGAGTTGGTACCGGGGCGTCGGTTGAACTTTTGATGGGCCACGTTTTCCGATGGTTTGGATTGGGCTGAGACGTTGCTCGTGGTGGCGGTTGCATTTTTCTTCTTTCGCGCGATCCTGGCTTCTTTGTAAATGTTTTTCTTTTGGGGGTTGGGCTGTGGGGGCTGCTTCTTAACCTTCGGGGGTTTGGTCGTAGGGTTGTGATTGTTGTTCTTTGGGGGTTTGGGCTGCTTCTTGGTATTTGCGGGTTTGGTCGTAGGAACTGAAATAGACGAGTTAAAAAAGACGATATCGACATTTTTGATTTAAAAAATTACTACGATTCCGATTGATACCAGTTTGCCTTTCTCACTAAGGATAATAATGAAAAAATAAATTCTTAATTAGGGCTCGTGCATAAACCACGTGGTCTTAAAATTAAAGATGGTTTTCCATAGTTGCAACTTTGCCGAAGACATCAAAGCGCTCTGAAGAATTTTAATGAATTTATAACATCGCCAATCAATCTCCCATTTCTCCAAAAACTCAAAGTTTCATGCAAATAAAAATAACATAATAGTAGTTTATGCAACAAGTTGCAAAAAGAGGATTTTTTCAGCACGAGTCGTACATTTATCCAACGAGGTTCACCGAGTTGGATAAATACGACGAGTGCTGAAAAAATCCTCTTTTTGCAACGAGTTCCATACAACATTTTTTGCAATTTCGAAAAACACTTATTAAGTCGAATTTTCATGTATTTTGTCAATAAATCGTTTAAATCAAAAAAATGTTGAAAAGTGTTACTTTTCGAAACAAGTGCTGAAAAGTTCAACTTTTCAGCACCCATTTCAGTGCTAAAAAGTAGAACTTTTCAGCATTTATTTCGAAAAGTGTTGCTATTCGATTCTGTTGTTTTTGGTACAGAAAAGTAGGCTATTTCGTCGTTCAAGAATGACAGGAAAAGTAAGTAGTTTCACGACGGAATTGCAAAAAATAAATTAGATTTGCGAAATCGTAGAGAACTACACTCATACAAGTTTTCACACAAATAAGGTTTCTGTCTTCGGCAGTCAAAATTAGAGTAAAACATTATTTCTGTTTTTTTAAATATTTTTCTTTCTGGGTAATTCTCCGCCAACTCACACAGCAGTTGCCCCGACCCCTCTTCGATTTGCGTGAAACTTTGTCCTAAGGGGTAACTTTTGTCCCTGATCACGAATCCGAGGTCCGTTTTTTGATATCTCGTGACGGAGGGGCGGTACGACCCCTTCCATTTTTGAACATGCGAAAAAAGAGGTGTTTTTCAATAATTTGCAGCCTAAAACGGTGATGAGATAGAAATTTGGTGTCAAAGGGACTTTTATGTAAAATTAGACGCCCGATTTGATGGCGTACTCAGAATTCCGAAAAAACGTATTTTTCATCGAAAAAAACACTAAAAAAGTTTTAAAAATCCTCCCATTTTCCGTTACTCGACTGTAAAAAATTTTGGAACATGTCATTTTATGGGAAATTTAATGTACTTTTCGAATCTACATTGTCCCAGAAGGGTCATTTTTTCATTTAGAACAAAATTTTTCATTTTAAAATTTCGTGTTTTTTCTAACTTTGCAGGGTTATTTTTTAGAGTGTTTTAATGTTCTACAAAGTTGTAGAGCAGACAATTACAAAAATTTTGATATATAGACATAAGGGGTTTGCTTATAAAAATCACGAGTTATCGCGATTTTACGAAAAAAAGTTTTGAAAAAGTTGGTCGTCATCGATCATGGCCGTTCATGGTCACCCGCGACAGACACGGACGACGAAACAAAGAGAAACGCAAAAAGTAACTTTTTCAAAACTTTTTTTCGTAAAATCGCGATAACTTGTGATGTTTATAAGCAAACCCCTTATGTCTATATATCAAAATTTTTGTAATTGTCTGCTCTACAACTTTGTAGAACATTAAAACACTCTAAAAAATAACCCTGCAAAGTTAGAAAAAACACGAAATTTTAAAATGAAAAATTTTGTTCTAAATGAAAAAATGACCCTTCTGGGACAATGTAGATTCGAAAAGTACATTAAATTTCCCATAAAATGACATGTTCCAAAATTTTTTACAGTCGAGTAACGGAAAATGGGAGGATTTTTAAAACTTTTTTAGTGTTTTTTTCGATGAAAAATACGTTTTTTCGGAATTCTGAGTACGCCATCAAATCGGGCGTCTAATTTTACATAAAAGTCCCTTTGACACCAAATTTCTATCTCATCACCGTTTCAGGCTGCAAATTATTGAAAAACACCTCTTTTTTCGCATGTTCAAAAATGGAAGGGGTCGTACCGCCCCTCCGTCACGAGATATCAAAAAACGGACCTCGGATTCGTGATCAGGGACAAAAGTTACCCCTTAGGACAAATTTTCACGCAAATCGAAGAGGGGTCGGGGCAACTTTTCCCGATTTCGTGTGAGTTGGTAGAGAATTACCCTTCTAGAAAACGTAAAAAAAACGAAACAAAAATCACTTTACTTCACCAAATTGGATTATAAATCAAAAAGTTTTTACATAAATTTGGATAAAGTGCACCGTTTTCGAGGAAAACATAAAGTTTGATTTTTGCATTATTTCTGCAATTTTTCACTTTTTTGCCCATGGTTATCCAAATCAAGGATGTGAAATTCAAGTTCAGCGATCAAAAATTCTTCAAATTTGTCTGGATGATTGCCCGTATCACCAAATGAATATTCCCAACAGTTCATTACAGTCCATTTTATATTTCCAAATCCAAGGTGGAGTGGACTCAAGACGGGAAAGTCTGGAAAAAGTCGGGAGTTCGACAAAAATCGACAAAAAGTTGGTAATTCAAAGCATACTTGTTTGAAAATTATTTTCTAACTCTTACCTAATTTTGTAATATTTTATACAATTTTCAAATTAAATTCACTTAATTTTTCGTTAGTAACTTACTTTAAATTCAAGGTTCCTTTCACTATTTCATTCACATTGAATATATAAAAAAAAATCCAGCTTGAGTTTGGCATTGTTTTTTTGTGTTAAATATTTTAATTGTTTAACAAAATTCATTTAGCTATTTGAAATATTTTTACCCAAATATTTCCCTTGATTATTTTTGGAGTATGGGTAAATTAATATAAATAAAGACTATAGAAAAAATAGAAAAAAAATGCAAACGTGATAAAATATTGAAATTAAAAAAAAATAATCCATTAAATTTTGATTTCAGTTTTTGCAAATATGTTTAAAGAATTTGTCTCTAAAAACAGTCACCCCTTCTCAGGGGTCAAGTTAAGTAGACCAAATAAA
The DNA here is from genome assembly GCF_016801865.2 of Culex pipiens pallens. Taxonomy (NCBI): domain Eukaryota; kingdom Metazoa; phylum Arthropoda; class Insecta; order Diptera; family Culicidae; genus Culex; species Culex pipiens. Next base: position 209,496,156 of record NC_068938.1, read on the forward strand.
CACTCAAGAATTGTACCCTCTTTTGTGCAATAAAGTTCATCCCCAAGTTATCGCGACTTTTCTGTAACTTACCGGATCACTAAGTTCTCCCCCGAACACACAGGACCACATCCGCTACGATGTGCGTTAACATTTTTTAAAAGCATTTTAAAGCATTGAATCAAACTGAATTTTCGTACATTGAAAAACAGGTAAATACCGACAACTAAATAAATTAACATTGATTCAAACTAAATAAATTAACCAAATTGATTAAGGAACTTCATTAAAACATTTTTTAAACGAATTACTACATATTTTCAAAAAAAATTAGAGAATAATAAGGCCGTTGCTAATATTTTTCAAAGTTGCATATTTGCAACGGCCTAACAGTAATTAATCATGTTGTAAACGTTCTTTGATAAAAAAAATAAGAATACAATTTGAATTCAATTATTTTTTAACTTCTAGTTGAAACGAAGTATCAAAAAATATACGTCTGCCAGTTTTTTTTTACAATAAGGCCGTTGCAAATATTTTTTGAAGTTTATGTCCCTCGACTCTGACCAAAGTCGAGGGGGGGGACAAAAAATAAAAAAAAGTATGAAAATTGAAATTACAATTGACATAAACTTTGAAAAATTTTGGCAACGGCCTAAGTGAAAATTCATCAAAACTAATTACCATTTTAGAATCAGTAACTCATTTTTTCTAATAAAATTTAATCACCTAGAAGCAGATACAGTTTTATTACCCTTTGTGCCTTTTATTTAAGCGGATTTCTTAATTTTTACTACCTTCTGCAGTTTAACTGCTCAGTGATGTCATATAACTGTGTAAGTTGCTTATCTTGAAGTAGCTACTTCAAAAAGTTTTTTTTATTAAAAAAGAAACAAATATAAAACAATTTCCAGCAAGTATAATTCAAATATTTAACGGTGTTGCACCTGAATCAGAAAAAACGGGAATCCCCGATTTATAATCCACAAAATCATTGATAGAACGTAACAACAACAAAAAAGATGCAAACATGCACTTTTGAAATGACTCACCATCGACAGCCGCCGACCGGACACTGCTAGCCGGCTTATCTGGATGCAGTTTGAGCTGTGGCAGACAGGAAAAAAAAATCGCAATGTTGATGTAAGTTTATTGTTCGTAAACACAACTGATTCGATGAAAGTAAAGTTTTTGTAGGCTAGAAAAAGCAAACAAGTACCTTTGTCAGCATTTCCACCATCGTTCCGATCGCCGGATTAGAATCCATAATAGCAAATGTACACACAACAACAAAGCACGACACAAAACTGCCAAACAATAATACTGATTGTGGTGACGGGGTCCCTGTTCGAAGGAACAAAGCTGATGAAAGACTGATGGGGACGCGATCGAAGTAATCGATGATCAGCTGGAAATCACTTTAGAGAGGGAGAGCGAGAGCAAGAGAGCAAGAGAGACGCGCAACGCTGAGAGATTTTGACGCCGGTTTTGGATTGGCTGAAAATTTTTAATTTTGACGGGCGCCAAAGTCGACTGATAAGAGAGGACGCCTACTGAGAGCGAAAACGTGGCGAGTTGCATCCTTGCATCCATGGATATGTGAAAATTGATAATCGTTATTTTTTATTTCTCACAAGTAAAACGTGCACAAATTTTCCATGCAAAAATGCGTGGTTTTATTTTGAACTGTTTGAGGCATTTTAGAAAGAATTTGGTGAAACGTTCCCTTTGACTTTCTTTCGTCTCAATTACCCATTTAAATTAATAAAAAAAGACATTTTTTGTCGCACACTCAGATTTCTTGAATTTTTATAATTTCTGCTGCAATTTCAATACATCTTCTGGTTCATCTAATGAATGAGTTATTGCCAGATTTTGCAATCTAGACTGAATTCCGGCAGTTTTCAGTTGAACGTCAAGTTCAGGCTCAGTAAATCGCTGAGTATGTCCAGGAGATTTAACCGATTTCTTAGGTGCTTTTTTGCTATGTTTTTTCACTTTAAATGGCGCTACCCGCCAAGTCAGCGGCCAATTCACCATACTTTCAATAAAAGCGTCATTTTTTCGGCAATACTGAATAAAATCCTTCCAGTAATCGATCTTTTCCAGCGTCCCCGGATCGCCAACCACAATCATGAGGGCTTGCGCCCTCGTTAGGGAAACATTTATCCGTTTAGCGTTGTTCAAAAACCCCGCACTGTTGCTGCGGGATCGTACCATGGACATGATCATGATGGGCTTTTCGCGTCCCTGGTACTGCTCCGTTGAACCGACTTCGACTCCATCCAAATCGTGATCTTCAAGAAGCTCTTTGATGTGGCGAACCTGGCTTGCGTACGGAGTAATAACTCCAATCGAACCTTCCTGGACTTGCTTTCCACAAATTCCGTTCTTGACGATCATCTCCACGTACGTTAATACTTGATCGGCATCAAGCTCGTTATACATGCTGGATGAATTCTTATGCTGCATGGTCTGGCCAACGACGGAGTGGAAGATCATCGGGAAGGTACGATTCGGTAGACGATCCCAACCCACCGCCCAGTGAGTCTTTTCGGGAGAAGCCTTCGCCCGAAGTTGACCGTCGTAAAACGTAAGATTCGGGAACTCCAACAAAGCTGGATGGGATCGGAAGTTATCCCTGAGTTGCGTTATGACCTGCGGATCATACTCCTTTGCGTACAATCCATTGTCCGCGATACGCTCCAGTAGAGACACGCTGTGGGTTGTATCGTTGAGATAGTCGTACGGAATAACCGGCCCAAGCTGCTTTGGATCCCCTGCCAGGACGATACTGGCTGTAATTTCACTGCCGTGGACACCAATGCCGATTATCGGGACCAGGCTGGAAACCTCTTTGGCGCTTCCACATTCATCGATGAAGATGTAGCTGAAGTGGATCTCGGGAATATCCGAACCAACGAGTCGACCTGCGGTAGATGCGGTACAAAGAACCACTCGACACGGACGAATGTCCTCGTAAAACTCCTTGCTGTCCATACCGATATCCCAGCGGTTTAAATTTGACACAAGCAAAACATCCTGCGCGATGTCTTTCTTTTTGCGCGCACAGGACCTGGCAAAGAAGCGAAAGATATCTTTCCCGGGGATGATTTCCAGCAGTCGGCTGGTAAGCTCGTTGGCGGCCGAATTCGACGTTGCCACTGCGAGAACATTCGCCGCGGGTCGAAGTTTGTAGATCTGACCGATGGCCTCTACCAGTGTGGATGTCTTGCCGGTTCCGGGTGGACCAAACAGAACGTAGGGTGCCGGGAAAGAAGTTTGATTGACAATGTTCCTAATGGCCTGTACTTGTTCCACGTTTGAAGCGATACTTTCACGGAACCAATCAAAGCTAAAAAAAATACGTTAAATAAACGTTTTAAATCGTTACTAATGCAGAATTGACCATTACCTGGAAAAATCAAGCGATTCGTTTCCGGTATAAGAGTTAGCAAAAAACACCTTCTCGATAACGCTCTGCTGTAGATTCTCAAGTGCTCGATACTCCATTTTAAACGTAGTTCTTTCGGCAAGAAACTCAAGTTTCATCACCCTGTGGCACGGTAGTGCCTTTTCTGTAAAAATCGTAACACATTTCCTGTGCACTTTGTCCACGGTTCCTGTGACCTTTCTAGTTTCATCCGAGTATTATTCTATGCTGAACCGCACCCCAACGTCTTCCTTTATTGCAGCTAAAAAATTTGGACAACTGATACGTCTGGAGAAAAAAAAATCCCATTATTCTCGAATTCTTCCAACCCAGCAAACATTTCCTCCATACTGGAATTTGGCACTTGAAACCTCCAACATCTCGATCAACTAGATCTGGCCTGGGTGTCAAGGTAGGTCCAACTACGAAGCAATCCCGGAACTCGTAGTTCACGTGTACATCTTCGATTTGGTTCAACAACTCCAGCCTCGATTTATAGTTGTCCACCGTCAGCGGTGATCCTTGCTTTGCTTCCGTAACTTCAGCCAACAGGAGATTTTCCTCCGAATCGTACGCATCGGAAGGCTTGAACTTATTCTCGTATAGTGTCCATACCGTCCGTGGAACCAAGTATTCGTTCAAGTCGTCATCTTGGAGCAGTCTGTGCGATCTGAACCAATAAAATTAAAAAATAAATCCCCTTAAAAACATCAAATTATAACTACCTCTCGTAACAACTTCTTCGCGGGCCGAATTCACTGAACAGCGATCTTGAATGATGCGAACGATACATTCTTCAAAAGTTTTCCTAACTGCACTATGCGGCTCCAACTCGAAGAGTGATCCGTCGAGGAAACGACTCTGATCTGGTACAGCCAAAAGCAAAGCTGGGGTTGGAGATAAATGTGAACAAATGCACAACTTGTCAACCTACAAACAGGCCCAAAATTACCCTCCAATACGAGTAAACAGTTTGTATATTACAAACAAGAAAATAAAAAGCGTACGTTGCAAATCACACATCAAGCAGGAAATAAATGCTCCAGAAAGCCCTCGCGTTTTACGAGCCAACTCCAGGCACGTTGCTGTAAAATCGCTTAGTCCTGGAAGCGTGACTAATTTCTTACTATACACTATAGCCGGGAACCGTGGTGTAGGGGTAAGCGTGAATGCCTCTCACCCAGTCGGCCTGGGTTCGATCCCAGACGGTCTCGGTGGCATTTTTCGAGACGAGATTTTGTCTGATCACGCCTTCCGTCGGACGGGAAGTAAATGTTGGCCCCGGACTAACCTAAAAGTTAGGTCGTTAGCTCAGTCCAGGTGTAGGAGTCGTCTCCCTGGGTCCTGCCTCGGTGGAGTCGCTGGTAGGCAGTTGGACTAACAATCCAAAGGTCGTCAGTTCGAATCCCGGGGTAGATGGAAGCGCTAAGGTGTAAAAAGAGGTTTGCAATTGCCTCAACAATCAAGCCTTCGGACACTTAGTTTCGAGTAGGAATCTCGCAATCGAGAACGCCAAGGCAATGCTGTAGAGCGAATAATTTGATTTTTTTTTTGACAAACAGCACTATACAATCTTGCGCATATCAGACAAGCGTGGCCCTTTGTTGATAACTTGTGGGAGAATTTTCACAAGTAACATATTTCCAAAACAGCGCATTTAACGGAACTTAAAAATTGGTAAACTAACCCACATTCAATATTATGTGAAACACTGACATTTAGGCAATCATTTACAAAAAAACGTTACTTAATCCATACTTAGGTGGTTGGTGCCTTCTTCAAATTTAAAGAGTGCTATCCAAAATAGACACAAAAGGGCGGTGTTTTTCAGTGTTTTATCAATTTGACTCATTATTCATACCACTAGATTTGGTAGTCAGATATTCATATTGCAGGGCACTTATGTACTTACAACTTATGATAGGGTAGTCAGATCTACAATCCAATTTGTGCTCGTTGAAAAGATCTTTTAATTACCTATCCAAAGATAGGTCGCATGATAGATCCGGACAACGTTTTCATCAAAATATCTGAGATCCGGCCTCCAAAAAGTGCATAAATAACACTTAAGTGCTAATGACTTTTGATAGGGTTATCAGATCTTCAGTTTTGGACTCGTTGGAAAGGTCTTTCAAATACCGTAAAACGGGGTGACTTTGATAGCCGTTTGCGATTTTTCCGCAAAATGAAGAGTACAATTAAAATACGTAAGGAATGGTTCAGAAACATACTGACCGTGGTAGAGAAGTGTTCAAAGTACCTCAAGAAGAACTTTTCATAAAATTTTGACAAGTTTAAAAAGTTAGTTAACTATAGTTAAGAAAATGTTGATGAAGTTCATTATTTTAATATTCTCAAAGTGTCATGATTTTCTCAATGAACATGATTTTTTATCGGAAAACGGAATGCATTTTCGGATTCTTTGGACAATTTTCCAATAGGAGAAGGCTAACAAAGTTTGTGAATAATAAATAATATGTGTATTTGAAACACAATTAAAAAAAATCTCCAAATTCATAGGCGATTTCAGTTGAACAAATTTCATGTAAAATGTGAAAACTTGTCATTCGTGCTTCAAATTCAGTATAAAATGCAATATAAATCGATAATTTTATAAACAAAACTAGTTTTAACAAATTTCAGGCAAAATTCCGACTTTTTAACAATTTTACCTAAAATTTATATGTATTTTGCTAAAATGCTTATACACTTAGTTAACTAAATATAAACATTGATTTTTTTCTTAAAAACTATATCAGCTACTTTAGTGATGGTACAATTAGCGTACAAATAAAGTTTGAACATCTTAAATATGATTTTAACAAGAAAAACTATGACTATCAAAGTCACCCCGGAATTAAAACTAAGAATTTTTAACGTAACTATTTTTCTAAACATTATTGAAAAAACTTTTTTACCGAAATAGTGCATGGACTTTGTGTAGTCTACCCCAGTACATGTTTTAAAAATAATAATCTTGAGAAAAATCTTACCTATCAAAGTCACCCCGGTTTATGGTACCTTTCTAAAAATGTATAGCATGATGGCCTTTCTTACAAAAAACACCTTTTTTACAATCTTGCGAACTTTAGTCAAAATAGTTTTTTTAGCATAACTTTTAAAGTACTTCACTAAACATAATGGTATGAAAATATGACCTATGGGACCTGTAGACGGATCTAAAAACACAGATCCGGACAAAATCGGTCAAGCCAGTTCCTAGAAAAGTGAGTGAGAAAAAAATCTACGTCCATCCACACACACAGACATTTGCTCAGAATTTGATTCTGAGTCGATATGTATACGTGAAGGTGGGTCTACGAGGCCTATTTAAGAAGTTTATTTTTCGAGTGATTTTATAGCCTTTCCTCATTGAGGTGAGGAAGGCAAAAATCATTATTTTCAAATTTCAAATTTGAAAATACTTAATTATTTTTTTTATTTCGATTGAATAAGTTCGTTGCCATTTTTTGTAACTCAAATGATTTGTAGCATTTTTTTCTAGACTGTTTTAAAGTTTGCTTATTTTGAAATATGGACATTGGACCATCAACTGGGCCGAATCGGAACAAGAGTCTGAACAGAGACAGCAGTTTTTAGAGCGCAGAATGGTCCACCTAAGTAAAACGCACCAAAAACCATAGAAAAACATACAAATTTATAAATTCTGTGTAGTAGGCTTATGCTTTGGAATGTTCCCTTCAATGTTGTATACTTGGTCGATGATTTTTTTTTACTCAAAACTATTTTTGAACCACTTTAAAAAAAAGGTTGAATGGACCACCTTAGAAAACAATCCATTTCTTCTAATACAACGTAGCAGGGTGTGAAGAAATGAAGGAAGAAACCTTTCATACATAGTTTACATGAAGTTTGATTACTTTTATAAAAATAGTCACTTAACAAAATAAACATGTTGTAAAATAGTGTAAATATGTCGAAATAAGACACTATTTCTACAAATGAGCATCAAAACAACTTAAAAATCAACTAATGTGGCATTAAACGTGATTTGTGATGCTACCAGGAGTGAAATAATCCATTTAATTTGAATTGCATAACTTTTGATTGGCATTCTGCCCCCATGTGGATTTTAATTTAACACTTCCACTGCCAAGCCTCTAAATGATTTGAAGGTTCTGTTCTTGTATGTTTACCTTGATAATAACATCTTGTAACATTATAAGCATTGAACAAACATTTTCAAACTATCCAACTTTTCAGAAAGCGTATTTACAAACCTCAAAATAAATAGAATTTGTGTGGTTTATGTAAAGAAATTTAAATTTTTGCGCATACACTCAAACCCCGATGGTTTGACACCAACTGTTGTCAAACGAACGGGGTCACGTTTTAGTTTGACACCCCTTTTACACGGAGTTCACACACACTACCAAACGTTTGTTTTGATAGTGTGCGTGAGCGCCGTGTAAAAAGTGACAGTTCGTCACTTTTTAGTTTGACTTTGACCAACCAACGGGGTACAAACTAAAAAAGTGTCAAACGAAAAAGTGACCAACCACCGGGGGTTGAGTGTAATTCAAAAAATACAATGAATTCAAATGTGGTTTTCGGTTTGGTAATGTTTTTTGACGTCTTTTATAAGACCCTTGCCTCATAGTTGGTCAAAATCCAAAACCAAGGGTGGCCCATTCTGCCCCCCTGCCCCTACCACTCAGTTAAATCTTTTTACGTCGCAAATAACAATCTTTTCTAAATAATTTTTTAACAGTTCGGTAGTTATGTCCTGGGGTCAAATCAGCTAAGTGTACGGATTTTTTAAAGCAAGAGTTGGTAGCCTTACCTATAAACACAGAGTGTACTACAAATATGAAGATATTTTTGAATTAGGCTGAATATTATTTAAAGTTTATGTTTGCATCGGCCTAATGTAAAATTGTCAATACAATCCGCTGATGCATTCCGTTTTCTGATTTGAACTCATTTTCAATGATAAAAACTCGAAACATGAACTTTAGGAGTACCTATTAATGTAATGCGATTTATCAATGTTTTCCTAGTTATAGTTGACTAACTTTCAAAACTTTTCAAAGTTTGTTGAAAACTACTTTTTGTTGTACTTTTTGCGAAAAAAGACAGGAAAATTTCTCTCTCTTTTGAGAGAACTGAATTCATAAAAGTAAACTAAACGTTCAAATTTGAAGAGCGCTAAAAATTTTGCCGATGCCTTCTACGCATAAACGTGATCTAACGCACGTGTTTGGGACCTGTTGGAATTGCAAACGATACGATAAGCTGATTGTATTTTATAACATTGGCCAGTTTTTTTTTTCTCGATAAGGACATATCCGTTTATGATCCCCGGTCTTAACCTGGTCGCAGTACCTAAAAGGACCTAATAAAAATAAGATATGATAAAAGGGCATACCCGACATTCAGAGTTCGTTTCATTATGACCAGAATAATAACACTTAGGTCGAAAATCTTGACTTTAAACCTGTTTTGACCCCATAACTCATCTTCAATTCTTCAACGCATCTTCACTCAGGCCATCGGTTCAATTCTCCACATTTCGATGAATCATTACGGGGAAGAACCTGTCCAAAAATACCATCACGTCACCAATATACTTACGGTCCGGTGTGTATACTCGACTGTCTGCAGATCATATATGTTTGTTCCCGGTTTGCGTTTTCCCCACGACGTTCACAACCTGTCGTGTAATCTGCCTTTTTACGCATAATTGTCCCATGTCAGTTTTAGACGATTTTGACTTTATGACATTTTTAAGTTTAGTTTGATGTGTACTTTAAGAAAAACACATAAAAACTGGTATTTTGTTGGGAAACTCATTAAAAATAACATCAAGTCTGTTTGTCCCATCGTTAAACTTCTACACATAATTGTCCCACCAAGTATTTTCTTACACGGAATCATTAGTTTTACGAAGCATTATGTCTTCGTTACCTGTTGTATAGCAAGAAAATCACAAATAAGGGTGATAAACTGCTAACTGGGGCGATTAGGGACACATAGGGCGAATAGGAACCCGCGGGACAATTATGCGTAGAAACGCAGAAATCGGTCGAAAAATTTCAATCGCGTTTTTCTCAGTTCGACGGTAACATTTCAAAAAACATCATGTACATTTTGACACTTTTTGGGTTATTGCATATTCTGAAAGTACTCCTAATAAACTACCTCTCCACCAAAAAGGAGCAAAAGTTTCTTCAGTTAAGTCTGTTTAATCATGATTTTAAATAAAGTAACATAAACAAAATCTCTGCCATCAGCAGTCCCTGTTTATATAGCCCTGTCAACCTGTCAAACAAAAGACTACATAAACCTCGTGACGAAAAAAAAGCAACATGAACAAAGCGCCATGTACATTCGGCGAAGAAAAACGAATCAAAACAAAGCGTCCCCCTCAATGACAGCAGGGTGATATAGACGTTGGTGATTTCAAAAGAAGTTATGTTTGTTTTTCTCAAATAAAATTACGGAAATAATGTTTTATTGAATTTGGATAATCAAGTATCAATAAAAGCAACGTTTTTCATCGTTTGTTATCATTAGAACATCTTATTTTGCTTTTATATTAAAATGGGAATTGAAAATGGATGCTCAACATTCAAATGCGTTTTTCTCAAAACGCATGGTTTGTACATGATGCTTTTTGAAATGTTGGCGTCGAGTTGCACTTTTTTGAACATGGGACAATTATGCGTAGAACGGCAGTAATCCAATTCAAAACTTGCTCGCCCAAGCTGCAAAAACCATGCTGGGTAACTACGTCAACTCTCGGTCGGTGAATCGAATACTTCGATGCCAACATTTCAAAAAGCATCATGTACAAACCATGCGTTTTGAGAAAAACGCATTTGAATGTTGAGCATCCATTTTCAATTCCCATTTTAATATAAAAGCAAAATAAGATGTTCTAATGATAACAAACGATGAAAAACGTTGCTTTTATTGATACTTGATCATCCAAATTCAATAAAACATTATTTCCGTAATTTTATTTGAGAAAAACAAACATAACTTCTTTCGAAATCACCAACGTCTATATCACCCTGCTGTCATTGAGGGGGACGCTTTGTTATGATTCGTTTTTCTTCGCCGAATGTACATGGCGCTTTGTTCATGTTGCTTTTTTTTCGTCACGAGGTTTATGTAGTCTTTTGTTTGACAGGTTGACAGGGCTATATAAACAGGGACTGCTGATGGCAGAGATTTTGTTTATGTAACTTTATTTAAAATCATGATTAAACAGACTTTACTGAAGAAACTTTTGCTCATTTTTGGTGGAGAGGTAGCTTATTAGGAGTACTTTCAGAATATGCAATAACCCAGAAAGTGTCAAAATGTACATGATGCCTTTTGAAATGTTACCGTCGAATTAGCTGATTCTACTACCACATATCCGCCAAAACGACGTAAACGCCACGGGGCATAAGATTTAATGAAGTTTTTTTCAAAACCTTTGTTTTCTAATAATATTTGGAAAGTACAAAATAAGGCTTAGGGTTCGTTTTAAGGCTCATTTTATCAAAATGCTATTTTTCCTAGATCAGTAGTGTCCCTACCAATGACATGCACCTATTACAAAGTATGATTTAACTTTTAATTATTTTTGTTGACAGCTTTTAATAGATCTTGTTCAGGTGGGGCAAGTGTACCATATGGATTTTTAGTATGGAAAAAATTACGAATTGCTGCAACAACATATTTTATTGGGAAATAAATACATGAAAGTACTTAAAAACTGATAAACAATTGTTAAAAAAAATTGTCTTACAAAATATAGTGATATTATGAAAATTTCCTTTTTTTTCATCTAAGTAATATTTTTTTTCGTAAAAACGATTTTTTTTTTTGTAAAATATTATTATTTAATCTAAAAATGAAAGAAACGTTTCAAATACATTCTAATCTGATGTCTCTAAGTGATAACAGTTCAATTGTTAGCAAATTAACATGTTGTTTCATGCATTGTTCCTCTTGCCCCAACGGGTTGTTCGTCTTGCCCCACTAGTTGAGTAGAACGTACGGAAAATCAAAAATCTTAAAATCAATTTTTTACATTCAAAAACAGGAATTTTTAAAAACTTGTTCTAACAAAGTCTTAGTCAAGACCTAGAATAAGATGATTATAATAAAATCCGACAGATTTTTTTACTTTTTAATGGGTTATATCGAGCATTTCCTCAGCTTGTTACACTTGCCCCACTTTCCCCTATACGCACTTTGGAAGGAACCGGTCAAAAAAAATTTCAAATGGGCAGCAGCGGCTGTGAAAGCAAGCCAGAGAGGGTGAAGAAAAGCCCCAAGAAATCGCTCCCTCTCCTTTGTTCTACTGTTCGTAAAGCTGTTTCTTGACCCCTTCCTTCCGATCTGCGTACTAGCCTTTACATAGAACTGGCCTGAAAGGTATGATTTCAGAAATTAAGTTTCAAAAATAAATTAAACCTTTTAAGAGCTGAGGTTCCGAAGTACTGGAAAAGAGTATGGAGAACGTTCATAAGTCCCATTTTTTTATTTGTTAATACTTTAAAAACATGTATTCAAATGTATTTGAAAATGTAGATTAATAAGTCTTGTAAACCGGGGTGACATTGCTAGGATTTCAATTTTTTTTTCAAATATTATTCAAACGGCAGGACTTGTCTCAAGATTTATATTTTTAAAAATGTACATTTGTAGGCCACACAATGCCCATGTACGTTTTTTTTTTTTCTAAAAAGTTTTTTTTTCAATAGTGCTTGGAAAAATACTTTTGTTGTACATAGTTTTTTTTTAAAGCGGGTGACTATCAACACTGTTTTCTTACAAATTTTGATCTACAAGTGTGAATATTCAATTTATTATGTCAAATTAATCATTAGTAAGGTTCTCGGTAAGGTTACTTTGAAAGTTGCATTTGAAAATGTTTTTTTTTTCAACTCAGTTCAATAAGTTTTTTTTATGTACATCTAAAATTAATATACATTTTTAATTTAGTTGTCTGACCAAAACCAATTTTGTTGCATGAGAATTGAAATTCCAAATTTACTATAAAACTGGATCTATCAAAAATGCCTAAAAATAAGGCTACTAACTGTTCTGATTTTTTACGTACCCTACGGATTTTTGACCCACTTCGAGGATTTTTTACGTGCCAGGTTTTTTCGTGTCACACGGATTTTCAAGGAATTTAATGATGAGAATAACATTTTTTTTGAATTTAATAGCTTTTCTGCTTTGGACAATGCTTTTCTAACTAGACATTTTTTATTCGACTGTAAGTTTGATTATAAAAGGATAATATGGGTAGTTCAAACATTACTATCATTTTTTTTTAATTCCGCATAAAAAAATAACCAATTAAGTACCCAAGAACTTTCAAAAGCATGCAAAACCTGTGAAAATCTGAATTAACAATTTTGCTCCTATACTCAGAGCAATATTACTCGTAAAAGAAACTTGACAATTCGTGAACTTTTAAAACGTTTAACCACTCAGTTAAATCTTTTTACGTCGCAAATTACAATCATTTCTAAAAAAATAATTAACAGTTAGGTAGCTATGCCCTGGGGTCAAATCAGCTAAGTGTACGGATTTTTTTCAAGCAACAGTATAAATATGAAGATATTTTTGAATTAGGCTGGTACAAATATTCTTTAAAGTTTTTGTCTTCCCTCTCCCCGACGCCCCCCCCCCCCCGCCCCCCCCAGTTGGCCCGAAAAACCAGGGGGCCAAAAATATATTTCACTAAACTTCACAATTTCAATGGAAATTGAACTGCAATCAGCTGAAATCAATTTAAAATGCATTCCCCTGCGTTTAGAATCATTTTCATTTTTAAGCATGTTTGGGTTGATTTAAAAATCTTTTGAATTTTTAAAAGTTTCCGATAGTTAGTATCGCAAACTAATGATTGCAAAACAATTAGCATTTTAAAACACTTTTTCCATGCAAACTATGGCTTGTTATTTCAATATTTATATTTTTTCATTTTTTTTTTTCTAATTATAGTTAACTAATTTTCAAAACTTTTTTTGAGAAAAAAGACAGAAGGATTTCTCTCTCTTTTGAGAGAACTGAATTCAGAAAAGTGAACTAAACGTTCGAATTTGAAGAGCGCTAAAAATTTTGCCGACGCCTTCTAAGCATAAACGTGATCCAACGCACGTGTTCGGGACCTGTTGGAATTGCAAACGATACGATAAGCTGATTGTATTTTATAACATTGGCCGGTTTTTTTTTCTCGATAAGGACATATCCGTTTATGATCCCCGGTCTTAACCTGGTCGCAGTACCTAAAAGGACCTAATAAAAATAAGATATGATAAAAGGACATACCCGACATTCAGAGTTCGTTTCATTATGACCAGAATAATAACACTTAGGTCGAAAATCTTGACTTTTGACCTTTTTTGACCCCATAACTCATCTTCAATCCTTCAACGCATCTTCGCTCAGGCCATCGGTTCAATTCTCCACATTTCGATGAATCATTACGGGGAAGAACCTGTCCAAAAATACCATCACGTCACCAATATACTTACGGTCCGGTGTGTATACTCGACTGTCTGCAGATCATATGTCCGCTCCCGGTTTGGGTTTCCCCCACGACGTTCGCAACCTGACGTGTAATCCAATTCAAAACTTGCTCTCCCAAGCGGCAAAAACCATGCGGGGTAACTACTTCGACTCTCGGTCGGTGAATCGAATACTTGACTCGTGCTGCAATTAGCAAACGTTTCTACGCTGCGGTAGTGCTAGCATCGGCAGCTTCGTCATTCTACGCTATAATTATATGTGAATCGCGAATGTTGCAGCAGTGTGGCTGCATTCGTTGAAGACAACCGGTGTTGGTCGAGTAATATTTTTGATTGATTTCGCTAAACTATTCAAAATGGCACGGTAAGTTTCGCGATCTAGTTGGAACAACGATCCGACAAACATTTAAACCCACAGACGACAGCAGCTGGACGATTACGAGGTGCCGGCGGCCGTCAAAACGTTGTGCGCGACCAACTTCAAACGAACCGACGCGTACGGACCGGAAGAGGACGCCCTGCTGGCGAAAGTGACCGAGGCCAAGAAGCGGGGCTCGCAGCTGACCGTGGAAAACTACAGGGAACAGCTGAAACTGCTGAACCAGATCGAAGATGAACACCTGGCCAAGGAGTTTGGTGAAAACGTAGTGGTTGGGCCCAGTCTGGAGCCCAGGAGAGATCTGGTGGATCCGGTTGTCGGTGGCTTCAAGTGCCAGATAGCGGTATGAAAAGTGGGTTGGAAGAAGTGTGTTGATGAAGTTACTGATTACTGATGTCCATTGCAGAAGAAGCTGTTGGGAAGTTGTAAAGCAAACATCAAGGAAGATGGAGGTGTACGCATGAGCATCAATCGTTACGACGGAGGTATCAAAAAGATCACCGGAACTGTGGACAACGTGGACGCACATAATGTGACCATTTGGGTGGAAAAGGATGTCTATAGCGTGAATAAGCTTGAATTCCTCGTCGAAAGGACCACGTTTCAGATGGAGTATCGTGCACTTGAGCTGTTGGAGCAGAACGTTATCAAAAATGTTTTCTTTGCTGATTCTTACACCGGGAATAAATCATTGGATTATATGAGGTAAAAAGGTTTGAACATTTGTTGATTATTCTCATAATTTAATTCATTTTTAGTTTCGAGTGGTTCCGTCCGAGCATCGCATCCAATCCGGAGCAAGCCCAAGCAATCCGAAACATCGTCAATCAAACCTCGTTCCCGGTGCCTTACGTGCTGTTTGGTCCACCCGGCACGGGCAAAACGTCCACGCTGGCGGAAGCCATCGGCCAAATCTACAAACTTCGGCCCTCGGTGAATGTTCTCGCAGTGGCCACGTCGAATTCGGCCGCCAACGAGCTAACCAGCCGACTGCTGGAAATCATTCCCGAGGATAACGTTTATCGATTCTTTGCCAGATCCTGCGCGCGCAAGAAGAGAGACATCGAAAAAGAGGTCCTGGACGTGTCGAACCTGCGTGGAAGTACAGTTGCGGACAGTCAACGGTTCTACGAGAAGATTCGACCCTGTCGAGTGGTTCTTTGTACCGCGTCTACCGCAGGTCGACTGGTGGGCATGGATATCCCCAAGGAACACTTTAGCTACATCTTCATCGATGAATGTGGCAGCGCCAAGGAGATTTCCAGCCTGGTTCCGATAGTCGGCGTTGGCATAAACGAGGGTCAAATCACTGCTAGCATTGTTCTGGCTGGAGATCCGAGGCAACTGGGACCGGTCATTCCGTGTAAATATCTAAACGATACGACCCACAGTGTGTCCCTGCTGGAGCGCATCGCGGACAAAGGATTGTACGCGAAGAACCCGCTGACGGGAGAGTATGATCCAAACGTCATCACACAACTCAGGAATAACTTCCGGTCACATCCGGCACTGCTTGAGCTGCCGAATCGTATGTTCTACGCCGGACAGCTGCGAGCAAAAGCTTCTCCCGATAAGACTCACTGGGCCGTGGGTTGGGATCGTCTGCCGAATCGCGCCTTTCCGTTGATCTTTCATCCCGTGGTAGGAGAGATCAAGCAGGATGAAAACTCCTCCAGCATGTACAACGAGCAGGAAGCTGAACAAGTACTCTCGTACGTGGACACCATTATGAACGATGGAATTTGTGGCAAGAAACTCGAGCAAACTGCAATCGGGATCATCACTCCGTACGCGCGCCAGGTTCGATATCTGAAAGACCTTCTGAACATGCGTGGCTGGAAAGACATTGAAGTCGGGTCAACGGAGCAATACCAGGGACGCGAGAAGCCCATCATGCTGATGTCGACCGTACGGACGGGCAGCAAGAGTGTGGGCTTTTTGGCTGACACCAAACGGCTGAACGTATCCCTGACGAGGGCGCAAGCCCTGATGATTGTGGTGGGCGATCCGGAAACGCTACAGAACAATCGACACTGGGAGAAGCTGCTGCAGTACTGCAGACGCAACAATGCCGTGTTTGGAAGGTCGGAGAAGCCGGCAAGGCAGGTTGTACGGCAAGATAGAGAGCGACACTCGGAGAGGAGGTTCTACAAGAAGGCGCCCCCCACCAACGTGGGCCGTTCTCGTTTTGGCGGTAAAAAAGTTCAACCGGAAGTGGGTGAGGTGGAGAGTAAGATGGAACGTCTGGGACTGGATGGAGATTGTTGATGATTTGTTTATGGTTTGGTTTTAAGAGCCGGGTTTTGTTCTCGAACATAAGATTTTTATGTTATGTTATTATGATTCTGATTATGAGATTTTGTTTGAAATAACTGTAAATTTATTGTGGCAATAGTTTTCGGATTATTAAAAAAATATATATATTTAAGGATGAGAAATTTATTTCACGTGTTTTGCAAATAATTATTCTACTATATAATATCTTCTGAAGGCCTTTTGTAGCGATAAATATAATTTAACGGTCATTAGACCGACCGTCGACTTACCGGTGTCTGTTC
Organism: Culex pipiens pallens; assembly: GCF_016801865.2. Classification (NCBI taxonomy): domain Eukaryota; kingdom Metazoa; phylum Arthropoda; class Insecta; order Diptera; family Culicidae; genus Culex; species Culex pipiens. The sequence goes on from NC_068938.1 coordinate 209,513,010, forward strand.
CGCGATGGTCACACTGACCTTCAAAAATTGACAAAAAATTACTGCGCAGGTCCAACTTGAGGGTTAGCAAGAACTTTGGTTACAGAATAGAATGCTCATAAGTATTCAGGAAATGTGCAATTCAAGATGGCGGCCAATATGGCGGTGCTAGAGTATTTCTACAGAATTGTAAAAGGCAATTAACAGGCCTGAGTACTTTGGAGCATTCTTGGGGTCAAATTCGATTTCAGTGACCCCAAATTAGTAAAATTTGAATAGTTGATTGAACCTCAAAATCCTTTAATGTTGTTTTTTTTTTCATTCAGCTGCCATATTGGACGCTGCTTGAATATATCGGTTCCCTTAGAGAATCGGGAAAATCAACAGGCAAACTGGCATGAAACACGACTTGCTTCTTGCAAGTTGCAACGCTATTTTCGCGTTTCGTGAATAAGGCCAAAGCCCCAAAATCAAAATTAAAGGATAAGGATGAAGTTAACTAGAAGAAAATGTCATAAGAAAAATCATTAAATTTTCATAAAAAAAAAGAAATATCAAAGCTTAATTTTTTTTAAACATAATGAAATTTTTAAAACAGGTATTAGGGTATTAGACTATGACAAATAAACCAACAAACTCGCACTTTTTGACAGTTTTCCTGCATTTGTTTGCAGAAATATCAGCCTGTATACATTTTGCTTTGTTTGCGAGTTTGCCGCAAACTTTCACTGCTCTACAAAAAAAATACAAACATGACTGCGCAAGCTCATCTCGAAGGGAATCATACACTTTGGGGTCAACAGAAACACGTGCCCTTTGATTTATTCAAATATATTTAGGCAAAGGCAAATGGTTTTTTTTCCCCGAAGTTTGTACTTACGGAGAATTCCAAAATTATCCAATCTTAAATTCAAAAACTTCAAGATTCAAACCCTAAAATTTTAAAATTATGAAATCTAAAAAAACTGAAAATTAAATAAAAATCCATATTAAATCTAAATAACTGTTTAATTTGAAATGCTAAAATTCCGTAGTTCAAAATTCTAAAGTATTATCATTCTGAAATTCTTGCCAAAATACAAAAATGTCTGAAATTTAATATTTTTAAAATTCCTGAATTTCTGAATTTTGCAGTGTCAAATTTTAAAATTACATAATGCTCAAATTCTAAAAGAATTAATTGTTAAATTCCGTAATACAAAAAAAAATTAAAAAGTTTAGAATTTTGGAAATTTAAAATTTTATTTTTAAACTTTTTTGAATGTTAAGATTTTTGAAGTCTAGAATGTTTTATTTGTGTAAACAAAATTAAAAATACGGTATGTCCACGCATCCTTCCTCCCCTTTAGACTCTGTGAAATGTGATCCGTTCACCGAATCGTCTCTGCGGTAAACACAACGCAGTAGGGCTGGCCGCTTTAATTTTTAATTTTCCTCGGATGTACTGCAAATATTAATATTGACAATGAAAAGTGCTTGGGGCGTAATCTAAGCACAAGACTAATTCCAGCAATTCCAGCATGCTTTCATCGGAATGGCTGCGTTTGTATTAGATTAGATTCTAATCATTAGAAAAACAGAATAATATTTTAAAGTATTTTAAGAATTTTAAAATTAGTTTTTTTTAACATCAGGACACCACTGCTTAGACAGCTGGGAATGGGCATATTTCCCTACTGTTAAATACTTCGATGATTCAAATTGGTCTTGTTGGTCTGCGTGGCCATAGAACATATCCAACAATTATGTTAGCAATCTCTAATATCACACCAAGCGTTCCGTTATCTTGCCCTGTGACAGCAGGGACAATTTGGGTCGTTTCAACTGTTCTATTGTGTAGTTCTGCCTCAACAATTACGTTTCCAGTGGAGTCGGAGCCGGATTCGGAGTCTGATTCGGTGTCGGCATCTAAGTCACCCGACTCCACAGGCCTGGTACAAGCTGTGATTTGGTTGGGTAATATAGTGTAATCTATTTCTGGCGTTTTGGTATTATTTGACGTTTCTGCGCGCATATCTGATCCAGAACTATTGAAGCTTTCCGTGTTCAAAGCGACCGTTTCAACGGGAAATTCCAACACGGAAGGCACTACGGCATTGTTCTGTCTACAGTACCCGATAAATTTTGCCCAATGTCTATTATTTCGTAGCGTCTCCAGATCGCCCACCACAATCATCAGGGCTTGCGCTCTCGTCAGGGAAACATTCAGCCTTTTTGGGTCGGCCAAAAAGCCCACACTCTTGCTGCCCGTCCGTACGGTCGACATCAGCATGATGGGCTTCTCGCGTCCCTGGTATTGCTCCGTTGACCCGACTTCAATGTCTTTCCAGCCACGCATGTTCAGAAGGTCCTTCAGATATCGAACCTGGCTAGCGTACGGAGTGATGATCCCGATTGCAGTTTGCTCGAGTTTCTTGCCACAAATTCCATCGTTCATGATTATTTCCACGTACGAGAGTACTTGTTCAGCTTCCTGCTCGTTGTACATGCTGGAGGAGTTTTCATCCTGCTTCATCTCACCGACCACGTGGTGAAAGATCAACGGAACGGTGCGATTCGGCAAACGATCCCAACCCACGGCCCAGTGAGTCTTATCGGGAGATGCTTTTGCTCGCAGCTGTCCGGCGTAGAACATTCGATTCGGCAGCTCAAGCAGTGCTGGATGCGACCGGAAGTTATTTCTAAGTTGTGTGATGACGTTCGGATCATACTCTCCCGTCAGCGGATTCTTCGCGTACAATTCTTTGTCCGTAATGCGCTCTAGCAGGGACACGCTGTGGCTGGTTTCGTTCAGGTAGTCGCATAGAATGACTGGTCCTAGCTGTTTCGGATCCCCAGCCAAGACGATACTGGCTGTGATTTCACTGTCGTGGACACCAATGCCCATTATTGGGGCCAGGCTGGAAATCTCCTTGGCGAATCCGCATTCATCGATGAAGATGTAGCTGAAGTGATTCCTTGAAATATTTGCATCCACGAATTGAGCTGCAGTTGATGTAGTGCAAAGAACTACTCTGTAAGATTTTACATCTCTGTGTACCTTCTTTTTGTTTTTCTTATCACTTATCATGCTGCGTAGATTTGACACGTCCAGAACATCCCGATCGATGTACTTAATCTTTCGCGCATAGGATCTAGCAAAGATTCTGTAAACGTCTTTCTTGGGGATGATTTCCAGCACTCGGCTGGTCAGCTCGTTGGTGACCGAATTTGAAGCGGCCACTGCGAGAACATTCACCGAGGGGCGAAGTTTGTAGATTTGGCCGATTGCTTCCGCCAGCGTGGACGTTTTGCCCGTTCCGGGTGGACCGAACAGCACGTAAGGCGCCGGGAACGAGGTTTGATTGACAATGTTCCGAATCGCCTGGGCTTGCTCCGGATTGGATGCGACGCTCGGACGGAACCACTCGAACCTTCAAGAATATAAAGTGAAAAAAGCATTCTACGAATTTGTTATAAAATTACCTGCAAATATTCAACGATTCATTCCCAGTGTAGGAATCAGCAAAGAACACCTTTTCGATAACGCTCTGTTGTAACATGTTAAGTGCACGGTGTTCCCTTTCAAACGTGATTGTTTGGGCGTTTTATATACCTCCTGTTGAATTTCACCAAACGCATACAAAAGTCGTGATTGATAGTTTTGCTAGATTTTTATGCACATTTGAAAAAATGTTTTTATTTAAAACAATTCACTACAAAAAATAATTTTGTACAATTTCTTCTACAACTCTGCCAAAAATTATTAGCACTAAATCATAAACTAAAACACTAAAACACCAAACAACGTACAGTGTGGTACTCGTCTTGGTCGCAGCTAAATAACACTCGACCGGATTTACCAAACAACAGAGTGAAAATGATTTGATTTATGCTACCGTGAACTGAAGTGGCATTGCTCGGTGGACACCTCCTCAGAGTGGGTGGGCTAGCTCCAGAATAGAGGATAATGTTTCAAACCCTATCGCTACACAAGCCGATTGCCAATTCCAGAAGGAATTCTAAGTTTCTGGAAACATTTTTTTTTAACTTTTTGACATGATAGGGGAAATATACTGCCCCTGATCGCATAAATGTCCTATATGCATTATCATCACTTTTGAGTTATTGATGACACATTCCGCCGTGACGTTGCAACGCTTTGACTTTTCTTTTTTCATTATTTCGGCTATAACTCAAAAATTGCATTGAAAAGGTACATATGTTATTACAGTTTCGGAAAGTACATTAAATTTCCTATAAGAAACATTATTTGAAACATTATTTTAAGCAAATATTCTATTTTTGAGAGGGGAATATGTAGCGTGACGTTGCAACGCGTGACTTTTTCTCAATCCTGACCCAATTCATGTTTCGCCATTAACTCTGCTCTGTTTAATGGCAAATTTGGAGTTCTTCTTCCATTTTTAGTGTAAAATTGGCCAACAAATCGAATGCAATCATTAGTTTTACGAAAAAATTAAACCTCGATTTTTAAAGACCACTTACATTTCGTGACGTTGCAACGCTCTGTTTTTGAAAACAGGGTTTTTCGTTGCGTTGCAACGTTACGAAATTTTAGTTTCAAAATAAATCATAGTTTTTGTTAGGCTGAACAACTGTAGGTTAAGATTTGATTATAAGACATTAATAGACAGTACAAGGACATGTGAATTGATTGGCCCACCCATTAGACCCCCCCCCCCCATTACCGCTTTCACAGTAGCAGTATGATTTACTAAGTTTTCCAAAGCGTTTTCAAAATGTTTTTGCCTTCCTCACCTTACTGAGGAAAGGCTATAAAATCACTCGGAAAATGAACTTCTTAATTCGACCTTGTAGACCCACCTTCACGTATACCTATCGACTCAGAATCAAATTCTGAGCAAATGTCTGTGTGTGTGTGTGTGTGTGTAGGGATGTGGGTCTGTGCACCAAAAAATATGCACTCGATTATCTCAGCACTGGCTTAACCGATTTGGACCGTTTTGGTCTTATTCGATTTGTCTTGGGGTCCCATAAGTCCCTATTGAAAATTATGAAGTTTAGTAAAGTACTTCAAAAGTTATGCTAAAAAAACGATTTTGGCGTATGTCCGGAAGATTGTAAAAAGGGTGGTTTTTGCAAGAAACCCTATCATGTTATACATTTTCAGAAAGGTATTTAAAAGACCATTCCAAAACATTGAAGATCTGACAACCCTATCAAAAGTTATTAGCACTTAAGTGTTATTTATACACTTTTTGGAGGCCGGATCTCAGATATTTCAACGAAAATGATGTCTGGGTCCATCATGCGACCCATCGTTAGTTAGATAATCGAAAGACCTTTCAAATGAGCCTAAAACATCAAGGATCTGAAAACCCTATCAAAAGTTATTAGCACTTAAGTGTTATTTATAAACTTTTTAGAGGCCGGATCTCAGATATTTTATTAAAAATGATGTCCGGGTCCATCATACGACCTGTCGTTAGTTAGATAATCAAAAGACCTTTCAAATGAGCCTAAAACATCAAGGATCTGACAACCCTATCAAAAGTTATTAGCACTTAACTGTTATTTATACACTTTTTGGTGGCCGGATCTCAGATATTTCAGTAAAAATGATGTCCGGGTCCATCATGCGACCCAACGTTAGTTAGATAATCAAAAGACCTTTCAAATGAAATGCGAACTATCGTTGGATAGGTTTTTTTTTATCAGACCTTGCCGATGAGCCAGAAAAATTGAAGGTCTGCGAACCCTATCAAAAGAAATTAATAAAGTAATAAAGTTGATTTGTTAAACATGTTAAGGGAATGTTGATATTTTTACTGAATGTATTGACTTTATGAATGTGAGGAAGGCACCAACCACCTAAAGGTGGATTAAGTAACGTTTTTTTTTGTATTATTCCATTATCACGAAGGACAAACCCCCCCCCCCCCTCCCCCCCTCTCCCGTCCTCTATTCATGTTACGGGACGTCCATTAGGGTGGTCCAAATCCGGACTTTTTTGGGGCTACCCCCTGAAATCAAAGATTGACCCATCACTAGGCTAAATTCCAAATTTGAGCTCATTCTGACCACGGGAACCCCTCCCTCCAATCGCTTAAAGTTTGTATGGGAAAAATCGTCAAAATGTATGAAGAAAAGCAACTGTTTTACTTTTTAACCTGTGGAAGGCGCCATAGTTATCGGATTCTTACCATTTCTCAAATGTAGAACCTTCATTAAATTTAGAACAACTTTCCCGAAGACACCATATTTTTAGGATTTTTTCCCGCGAAGTTATTAGCGCCCAAAACTGACCCTTTTTGCGCGGCCAGCTGTAAGGGGCTACCTAACAACGATGTTTATTTCCAATTCGTACACGCACGTGCTCTCTCTCAGGTTCAAACTCTCTCACGAGCTTGCTCGCCTGCCTGCCTGCCTGCCTGTTTACCTACAAGCGCGCGCTGTTTCTCTGCTTGGACTTTTGTCGTCGTCGTCGTTTTCTTTTGCTTTCCGCTGCGTTCTTGACATGTTAATTATAATTTTGAACTAAAATACCAGGTTTGTTTTGAGATATAAAATTTAATGTAATATGTGATCAACAAAACGAAAAAAAAGCACAGCAATAGATATCATATTATAAGAGCGTGTGAGAGAGAATACAAATTTGATGAATTAGTTCATCCATGAATCGTCATCTGTTCTGATCCAAACTTAATTGCAAACGTTTTGGATTTTAATTTATCTGCTTTTGTTACAAGAAATACCATGCAGTTTTTTTAGATAAAAAAAGTAGGAATTTTATTTACATTTTTTTAAAACTGAATCCAAATGAGTATCTTAAAGGAAGGCCGAGACTGCAAGATCTGAAGGTAGTTAACGATTGTGCAGAAAGAAATGTTTCCTGAATCGAAAAATTTACAGGTAAACTGACAAAACATGATAAACAGTTGCAATATTTGTTGCAGGTGGTCTAGGAATAAAAAAGAATTTTCCAGAAAGAATAAAAAAATAATTTTAGAGAGTATGAATGAAAATTTGCAGCAATTATTGTAAAATTGCCTTGATTGGTTCTGATTTGTACTGAAGTATATTTTTGTTAAAGCAAACTACCTAAAGGAACAACATTTGTATTACCTGAAGATTTTTTTTAAGTAATTGAATCATTATCATGTTTCTTTAGCATATTCGAAAAACTGCGTGTAATGCTTGGAAAAACAAACAAACCCTGTTCTCATGACATTTGCTGTAATTTTTTAATTGAGCCTAGGCAATCCTGCTATTTTAGTTGAAAATTATAATAAACATGCCAGAAACGCAGCGCAGCGGATAGCAAACGAAAACGACGACGACGACAAAAGTCCAAGCAGAGAAACAGCGCGCGCTTGTAGGTAAACAGGCAGGCAGGCAGGCAGGCGAGCAAGCTCGTGAGAGAGTTTGAACCTGAGAGAGAGCACGTGCGTGTACGAAATGGAATTAAGAAAATCGCTGTTAGGTAGCCCCTTACAGCTGGCCGCGCAAAAATGGACAGTTTTGGGCGCTAATAACTTCGCGGGAAAAAATCCTAAAAATATGGTGTCTTCGGGAAAGTTGTTCTAAATTTAATGAAGGTTCTACATTTGAGAAATGGTAAGAATCCGATAACTATGGCGCCTTCCACAGGTTAAAAAGTAAAACAGTTGCTTTTCTCCATACATTTTGACGATTTTTCCCATACAAACTTTAAGCGATTGGAGGGAGGCGTTCCCGTGGTCAGAATGAGCTCAAATTTGGAATTTAGCCTAGTGATGGGTCAATCTTTGATTTCAGGGGGTAGCCCCAAAAAAGTCCGGATTTGGACCACCCTAACGTCCATGCATTACGTAACGGCGTAATATCAAGGGGGAGGGGGAAGGGTTCAAGGATTTATACAAAAAAAAGTGTATCGGAAATGTATTACCAGGGGGTGGAGGGGGTCTAAAAATATAAATGTTTTGTTACGTAATGCAAGAACGCTCCCTTAATATTTTAATGGCTTTGGACAATTTACAAAACACGTGGAAGTTTTAGAAAGGAGGTAAGGAGCTTCAAGATTTCAGGAGATCTGAAATTTATAAATAAAGTGCCTATATCGTTTGTTCATGGCCCCTAAGGGGTGATCTGCAAACAACGTAACTTATTTTGTCGACTTTTGTGCTTTTTAAAATAAGTTTGAGGAAATAATAAAACTGTTTACCTGCACAACATAACATTTTATACTGCGAACAACTAAACGTTGCATACAACTTATTTAAGTAAGGGTTCGTCCAACAACAGAGTGACAAAAGTTTGTAAAAAAAAAACAATCAAATCACGTGATTTTTATTGTTTAATGAATTTCACTGTAATTTGACTTACATAAGGGTGTGAGATAAAAAAAATCATTGCGTTGTATTAGAATCAACCCTCACGTAAATCAGTTTATCATAAAGAGGCCATCCAGTAACCACGTGATTATTTTTTTGAAAGTTTCAGATTTTTCCCCCTTGTGTACATCGGTCTATTTTGATTTGTTCAACAAGTTTCATAAAATACTTTTTTTTTTCGAGTTTCATACAAACTTTAGTGACGGAATTTGTGAATGACCCATGTACAATTCTTCTGTAAATATGCTCGGAAACATTATATAAAAATTATATAATATTTAGTACCCTTTTATCTTCAACAAACAACTACGCATACACCTTTTTGCCATTTGACCAATATGATTTAAATTTTCGTGACGTTGCAACGCAAACTTAAACCTGTTGTAACTTTGGATCTAGACAACCAATTAAGTCGCTCTAGGTTGCATTTGAAAGCTCTTTCCAAGTACAAAGAGCATCCGAAATATCAAAATGATTGAATGTTTAGTTTTTTGTTGACATAAACAAATGTCCCTTTTTCGTGACGTTGCAACGCAATAAAATGGTAAACTTACACTAGTTTGAAAAAATACTTAACTTAAGATAAACTGCAAACCCATGACATTTCCGTTTAGTACAACTAAAAACCTACAAAATGCAATCAAAAGAACAATTTTTGGATTTTATTTCGCTGAAAACCAGGAGTTTTTAGAAAAATGTTTTAAAACGATGATTAAATCACGAATTGATGCATAACTTAACCAACTTGTACAAAATGATATTCAAATGATCAATTAATGAAAACCATGATTTTTGAAGCTTCAAGTAGTCTAGAATCGAGGAAAAATATCCAAATAGCTCATACACGCTTTTCAAAATTTCATCCTAAGGTGTACATTGCCGGTCTGTGTCTGTGCAGTTTGGTTCAAAATCGTATACTCTTTCAAAAGAGCCTACAACATCCAGTACTTTGTGTCGTGATCGGGGACTTTCTTTTATAATAAAAACACAGATATTTTTCAATTAACAAACAACACGTCTTATTCCACAGAAATTAACCACAAAACTTCAATCTCTCTTTCGCCGGCCGCGCGCATCTCGTTGTTTTCTCGCTCGTTGTTCTCTCTCGCAGCTCGCTAGCGCGCTCTCGCACTCAATCCGCAATCAGCTAACAAAGCAATATTCATGGAGGTGCGCACTTTTCGTTGCGCTCTAAACTCTTATTTATGAGTTATATCAATCTTATAATAAATACTCATTTAATAATTTATTACATCACTTGGCTTCGACAGCTTCGAGAGAGTAGACGTTTGTGACGTGCGCGCTAAAGGCATCGTTGTGCCTCGAGTTGTTTGACGGATGGAGGTGGAAGAGACCTCCGAGACGGATGATTTCCAACTCATCCCCGGAAATCGGAAGCGGAAGAAGTCCCCTGAGATCACCGGAGCTGTCGTCGGAGAAGGAGAAGTGGAGCAGAATGTGCTCAACAACAACAAGTTCAGCCCGTTAGCGGAAAACAACAACAATGCCAGCCCAGCGGGAGGAGGCGACGCCCCGGCGGTTCCACCGCCCGGTAAACAAAAGCAACCACCGTTGGTGGTAAAGAACTCCACGGCCTTTTACAGGCTTGTGAAGATAACGTCGCTGTGTCTATACGATTTCGAGCCAATTTTCAAGATTACTCGGTTTGGCACCAAGGTAACCAGCTTCTCTGTCGAAGACTTCGACAAGTTGCAAGTGCACTTCAAGAAACATAAAGTGGAATTCTACACCTACCAACGACGAAGCGAACTATCGGATAGTACACAAAGAATTTTAGAGCGCCCGCCGCGGGATTCGAACCGGTGACCTCTGGATTGTGAGTCCAGTGCGCGGTCCGATTGATCCACACGGGCGGGCTACTAACTGTTCTGATTTTTTACGTACCGTACGGATTTTTGACCCACTTCGAGGATATTTTACGTGCCAGATTTTTTCGTGTCACACGGATTTTCAAGGAATTTAATGATGATAATAACAATTTTTTTTGAATTTAATAGCTTTTCTGCTTTGGACAATGCTTTTCTAACTAGACATTTTTTATTCGACTGTAAGTTTGATTATAAAAGGATAATATGGGTAGTTCAAACATTACTATCATTTTTTTTTAATTCCGCATAAAAAATAGTCAATAAAGTACCCAAGAACTTTTAAAAGCATGTAAAACCTGTGGAAATCTGAATTAACAAATTTGCTCGTATACTCAGAGCAATATTACTCGTAAAACAAACTTGACAATTCGTGAACTTTTTAAACGTTTAACAATTGGAGAAACATAAATATTTAGTGCTCCAATTATGGTTTATTTTAAAATTTGTTTAGCAACGTTCAAGTCATAAGCCTCAATTTGACATTTTTAAGCTGTGAATACCACTCAGTTAAATCTTTTTACGTCGCAAATTACAATCTTTTGTAAATAATTTTTTAAACAGTTAAGTAGTTATGCCTCGGGTTTAAATCAGCTAAGTGTACGATTTTTTTAAAGCAAGAGTTGGTAGCCTCACAGAGTGGTGAGTGGTGAGTGGTTTTTGTTGTTGTTACGTTCTCTCAGTGATTTTGTAGATTATAAATCGGGGATTCCCGTTTTTTTCTGATTCAGGTGCAACACCGTTAAATATTTGAATTAGACTTGCTGGAAATTGTGGTAGCCTTACCTATAAATATGAAGATATTTTTGAATTAGGCTGGTACAAATTTTATTTAAAGTTTTTTTCATACTACCTTCAAAATTGGTCCGAAAAATAAGGGAGCAAAAAATTTTTTTCAGAAAACTTCACAATTTCAATGGAAATTGAACTGAAATCAGCTGAAATCAATTTAAAGTGCATTCCCCTGCGTTTAGAATCATATTAGCATGTTTGGGTTGATCTAAAAATCTTTAGAATTTTTGAATATTTCAATGTTTATTATCGCTAATTGTTTTTTTTTTGCTAAAATTTTTGTTTTCGTCAAATCTTACATTTTTGAAAACTAAGGCCGATGCAAATATTTAAAAAAGTTTTTGTCCCTCGGCCCTGACCGAGGTCAAGGGGGGGGGGGCAAAAAAAATAAAAAAATATAAAAATTTAAATAACAAGCCATAGTCTTCACAATTAAATGAAAAAAGTGTTTTAAAATGCATTTTACACTAGTTCAGTTGTTCTGCAATCATTAGTTTTCAAAAAATCTAAGACCTGACAAAAACAAAAATTGTATCGAAAAAAAAGATTTTGCATCGAAAATTTTCAAAAAATCTTAAGATTTTGCTAAAAATGATTTTAAATGCAGAAGAATGTATTTTAATTTGATTTCAGTTGGTTGCACTTGAATTTTCATTGAAATTTTGAAGTTTATTGTAAAAATATTTTTTTGCCCCCTGATTTTTCGGGCCAATTTTGAAGGGAGGGGGGGGGGGGGGTTGACAAAAACTTTTAAAAATATTTGTAAATGATTGCAAAACAATTGAACTTATGTAAAATGCATTTTAAAACACTTTTTCCATGCAAATGTTGAAACTATGGCTTGTTATTTCAATATTTATATTTTTTTTTTTGCATCGGCCTTAGGTTTCAACAAAAATTAAAACTTGTAACTTGAAAACTAATTTTAACTGTTAATGTAAAATTGTCTAAAGAATCCGTTATGCATTCCGTTTTCTGATTTGAACTCATTTTCATTGATAAAAACTCGAAACATGAACTTTGGGAGTACCTATTAAAATAATGCGATTTATCAATGTTTTTCTAATTATATTTAACTAATTTTCAAAACTTTTCAAAGTTTGTTGAAAACTACTTTTTGTTGTACTTTTTGAGAAAAAAGACAGAAGGATTTCTCTCTCTTTTGAGAGAACTGAATTCAGAAAAGTGAACTAAACGTTCAAATTAGAAGAGCGCTGAAAAAATTGCCGACGCCTTCTACGCATAAACGTGATCCAACGCACGTGTTTGGGACCTGTTGGAATTGCAAACGATACGATAAGCTGATTGTATTTTATAACATTGGCCAGTTTTTTTTTTCTCGATAAGGACATATCCGTTTATGATCCCCGGTCTTAACCTGGTCGCAGTACCTAAAAGGACCTAATAAAAATAAGATATGATAAAAGGGCATACCCGACATTCAGAGTTCGTTTCATTATGACCAGTATAATAAAACTTAGGTCGAAAATCTTGACTTTTGACCTTTTTTGACCCCATAACTCATCTTCAATTCTTCAACGCATCTTCGCTCAGGCCATCGGTTCAATTCTCCACATTTCGATGAATCATTACGGGGAAGAACCTGTCCAAAAATACCATCACGTCACCAATATACTTACGGTCCGGTGTGTATACTCGACTGTCTGCAGATCATATGTCCGCTCCCGGTTTGCGTTTCCCCCACGACGTTCGCAACCTGACGTGTAATCCAATTCAAAACTTGCTCTCCCAAGCGGCAAAAACCATGCGGGGTAACTACTTCGACTCTCGGTCGGTGAATCGAATACTTGACTCGTGCCGCAATTAGCAAACGATTCTACGTTTCGGCAGCTTCGTCATTCTACGCTATAATTATATGTGAATCGCGAATGTTGCAGCACTTCGGAGGGAATCGGTCAAGAAAAAATTCAAATGGGCAGCAGTGGCAGCGGAAGCAAGCCAGAGAGGGTGAAGAAAAGCCCCAAGAAATCGCTCTCTTTCCTTTGTTCTGCTGTTCGTAAAGCTGTTTCTTGACCCCTTTCCTTCCGATCTGCGTACTAGCCTTTAAGAGCTGAGGTTCCAAAGTACTGGAAAAGAGTATTGAGAACGTAGATTCGTAAGTCCCATTATTTTATTTGTTAATACTTTAAAAACATGTATTCAAATGTATTTGAAAATGTAGATTAATAAGTCTTGTAAACCGGAGTGACATTGCTGGGATTTCAATTTTTCAATTTTTATTTAAACGGCAGGACTTGTCTCAAGATTTATATTTTTAAAAATGTACATTTGTAGGCCACACAATGCCCATGTACGTTTTTTTTTTCTAAAAAGTTTTTTTTTCAATAATGCTTGGAAAAATACTTTTGTTGAACATAGTTTTTTTTTTAAAGCGGGTGACTATCAACACTGTTTTCTTACAAATTTTAGTCTACAAGTGTGAATATTCAATTTATTATGTCAAATTAATCATTAGTAAGGTTCTCGGTAAGGTTACTTTGAAAGTTGCATTTGAAAATGTTTTTTTTTTCAACTCAGTTTAATAAGTTTTTTTTTATGTACCGTCATCAGGGGTGACATTGGGTCTGGGGGGTGAGATTGGGTCATACAAATTTCAGCATTTTTGTATGACCCAATCTCACCCCCCAGACCCAATGTCACCCCTGATGACGGTACATCTAAAATTAATATACATTTTAAGTAAAGTTCCAAATAAATTTAATTAGAAATTAGTTAAAACTTGAAACAAAATTAGTTATCTGACCAAAACCAATGCATGAGAATTGAAATTCCAAATTTACTATAAAAATGGATCTATCAAAAATGCATAAAAATAAGGCTACTAAAAAAAAACGAAGTTGACTTTATAGCTGTCGGCCACCATTGCTAGTACCAACCACTAGTGTCTTCCTTTTATCTACAAGAACTTCGCCGCCCTGGGCTCCTAAGTGTATGAAAGTATGGCACGGAGCGACGGCGCCGAATACCCATATTTACACAAAGAATTTTAGAGCGCCCGCCGCGGGATTCGAACCGGTGACCTCTGGATTGTGAGTCCAGTGCGCGGTCCGATTGATCCACACGGGCGGGCTACTAACTGTTCTGATTTTTTACGTACCGTACGGATTTTTGACCCACTTCGAGGATATTTTACGTGCCAGATTTTTTCGTGTCACACGGATTTTCAAGGAATTTAATGATGATAATAACAATTTTTTTTGAATTTAATAGCTTTTCTGCTTTGGACAATGCTTTTCTAACTAGACATTTTTTATTCGACTGTAAGTTTGATTATAAAAGGATAATATGGGTAGTTCAAACATTACTATCATTTTTTTTTAATTCCGCATAAAAAATAGTCAATAAAGTACCCAAGAACTTTTAAAAGCATGTAAAACCTGTGGAAATCTGAATTAACAAATTTGCTCGTATACTCAGAGCAATATTACTCGTAAAACAAACTTGACAATTCGTGAACTTTTTAAACGTTTAACAATTGGAGAAACATAAATATTTAGTGCTCCAATTATGGTTTATTTTAAAATTTGTTTAGCAACGTTCAAGTCATAAGCCTCAATTTGACATTTTTAAGCTGTGAATACCACTCAGTTAAATCTTTTTACGTCGCAAATTACAATCTTTTGTAAATAATTTTTTAAACAGTTAAGTAGTTATGCCTCGGGTTTAAATCAGCTAAGTGTACGATTTTTTTAAAGCAAGAGTTGGTAGCCTCACAGAGTGGTGAGTGGTGAGTGGTTTTTGTTGTTGTTACGTTCTCTCAGTGATTTTGTAGATTATAAATCGGGGATTCCCGTTTTTTTCTGATTCAGGTGCAACACCGTTAAATATTTGAATTAGACTTGCTGGAAATTGTGGTAGCCATACCTATAAATATGAAGATATTTTTGAATTAGGCTGGTACAAATTTTATTTAAAGTTTTTTTCATACTACCTTCAAAATTGGTCCGAAAAATAAGGGAGCAAAAAAAATTTTTTCAGAAAACTTCACAATTTCAATGGAAATTGAACTGAAATCAGCTGAAATCAATTTAAAGTGCATTCCCCTGCGTTTAGAATCATATTAGCATGTTTGGGTTGATCTAAAAATCTTTTGAATTTTTGAATATTTCAATGTTTATTATCGCTAGTTGTTTTTTTTTGCTAAAATTTTTGTTTTCGTCAAATCTTACATTTTTGAAAACTAAGGCCGATGCAAATATTTAAAAAAGTTTTTGTCCCTCGGCCCTGACCGAGGTCAAGGGGGGGGGGGCAAAAAAAATAAAAAAATATAAAAATTTAAATAACAAGCCATAGTCTTCACAATTAAATGAAAAAAGTGTTTTAAAATGCATTTTACACTAGTTCAGTTGTTTTGCAATCATTAGTTTTCAAAAAATCTAAGACCTGACAAAAACAAAAATTGTATCGAAAAAAAAGATTTTGCATCGAAAATTTTCAAAAAATCTTAAGATTTTGCTAAAAATGATTTTAAATGCAGAAGAATGTATTTTAATTTGATTTCAGTTGGTTGCACTTGAATTTTCATTGAAATTTTGAAGTTTATTGTAAAAATATTTTTTTTTGCCCCCTGATTTTTCGGGCCAAAAACTTTTAAAAATATTTGTACCAGCCTAATGATTGCAAAACAATTGAACTTATGTAAAATGCATTTTAAAACACTTTTTCCATGCAAATGTTGAAACTATGGCTTGTTATTTCAATATTTATATTTTTTTTGCATCGGCCTTAGGTTTCAACAAAAATTAAAACTTGTAACTTGAAAACTAATTTTAACTATTAATGTAAAATTGTCTAAAGAATCCGTTATGCATTCCGTTTTCTGATTTGAACTCATTTTCATTGATAAAAACTCGAAACATGAACTTTGGGAGTACCTATTAAAATAATGCGATTTATCAATGTTTTTCTAATTATATTTAACTAATTTTCAAAACTTTTCAAAGTTTGTTGAAAACTACTTTTTGTTGTACTTTTTGAGAAAAAAGACAGAAGGATTTCTCTCTCTTTTGAGAGAACTGAATTCAGAAAAGTGAACTAAACGTTCAAATTAGAAGAGCGCTGAAAAAATTGCCGACGCCTTCTACGCATAAACGTGATCCAACGCACGTGTTTGGGACCTGTTGGAATTGCAAACGATACGATAAGCTGATTGTATTTTATAACATTGGCCGGTTTTTTTTTCTCGATAAGGACATATCCGTTTATGATCCCCGGTCTTAACCTGGTCGCAGTACCTAAAAGGACCTAATAAAATAAGATATGATAAAAGGACATACCCGACATTCAGAGTTCGTTTCATTATGACCAGTATAATAAAACTTAGGTCGAAAATCTTGACTTTTGACCTTTTTTGACCCCATAACTCATCTTCAATTCTTCAACGCATCTTCGCTCAGGCCATCGGTTCAATTCTCCACATTTCGATGAATCATTACGGGGAAGAACCTGTCCAAAAATACCACCACGTCACCAATATACTTACGGTCCGGTGTGTATACTCGACTGTCTGCAGATCATATGTCCGCTCCCGGTTTGCGTTTCCCCCACGACGTTCGCAACCTGACGTGTAATCCAATTCAAAACTTGCTCTCCCAAGCGGCAAAAACCATGCGGGGTAACTACTTCAACTCTCGGACAGTGAATCGAATACTTGACTCGTGCCGCAATTAGCAAACTTTTCTACGTTTCGGCAGCTTCGTCATTCTACGCTATAATTATATGTGAATCGCGAATGTTGCAGCAGTGTGGCTGCATTCGTTGAAGACAACCGGTGTTGGTCGAGTAATATTTTTGATTGATTTCGCTAAACTATTCAAAATGGCACGGTAAGTTTCGCGATCTAGTTGGAACAACGATCCGACAAACATTTAAACCCACAGACGACAGCAGCTGGACGATTACGAGGTGCCGGCGGCCGTCAAAACGTTGTGCGCGACCAACTTCAAACGAACCGACGCGTACGGACCGGAAGAGGACGCCCTGCTGGCGAAAGTGACCGAGGCCAAGAAGCGGGGCTCGCAGCTGACCGTGGAAAACTACAGGGAACAGCTGAAACTGCTGAACCAGATCGAAGATGAACACCTGGCCAAGGAGTTTGGTGAAAACGTAGTGGTTGGGCCCAGTCTGGAGCCCAGGAGAGATCTGGTGGATCCGGTTGTCGGTGGCTTCAAGTGCCAGATAGCGGTATGAAAAGTGGGTTGGAAGAAGTGTGTTGATGAAGTTACTGATTACTGATGTCCATTGCAGAAGAAGCTGTTGGGAAGTTGTAAAGCAAACATCAAGGAAGATGGAGGTGTACGCATGAGCATCAATCGTTACGACGGAGGTATCAAAAAGATCACCGGAACTGTGGACAACGTGGACGCACATAATGTGACCATTTGGGTGGAAAAGGAGTTTGATGTCCATAACGTGAATAAGCTTGAATTCCTCGTCGAAAGGACCACGTTTCAGATGGAGTATCGTGCACTTGAGCTGTTGGAGCAGAACGTTATCAAAAATGTTTTCTTTGCTGATTCTTACACCGGGAATAAATCGTTGGATTATATGAGGTAAAGAGGTTTGAACATTTGTTGATTATTCTCATAATTTAATTCATTTTTAGTTTCGAGTGGTTCCGTCCGAGCATTGCATCCAATCCGGAGCAAGCCCAAGCAATCCGAAACATCCTCAATCAAACCTCGTTCCCGGTGCCTTACGTGCTGTTTGGTCCACCCGGCACGGGCAAAACGTCCACGCTGGCGGAAGCCATCGGCCAAATCTACAAACTTCGGCCCTCGGTGAATGTTCTCGCAGTGGCCACGTCGAATTCGGCCGCCAACGAGCTAACCAGCCGACTGCTGGAAATCATTCCCGAGGATAACGTTTATCGATTCTTTGCCAGATCCTGCGCGCGCAAGAAGAGAGACATCGAAAAAGAGGTCCTGGACGTGTCGAACCTGCGTGGAAGTACAGTTGCGGACAGTCAACGGTTCTACGAGAAGATTCGACCCTGTCGGGTGGTTCTTTGTACCGCGTCTACCGCAGGTCGACTGGTGGGCATGGATATCCCCAAGGAACACTTTAGCTACATCTTCATCGATGAATGTGGCAGCGCCAAGGAGATTTCCAGCCTGGTTCCGATAGTCGGCGTTGGCATAAACGAGGGTCAAATCACTGCTAGCATTGTTCTGGCTGGAGATCCGAGGCAGCTGGGACCGGTCATTCCGTGTAAATATCTAAACGATACAACCCACAGCGTGTCCCTGCTGGAGCGCATCGCGGACAAAGGATTGTACGCGAAGAACCCGCTGACGGGAGAGTATGATCCAAACGTCATCACACAACTCAGGAATAACTTC
This sequence comes from Culex pipiens pallens, assembly GCF_016801865.2. Classification (NCBI taxonomy): domain Eukaryota; kingdom Metazoa; phylum Arthropoda; class Insecta; order Diptera; family Culicidae; genus Culex; species Culex pipiens. Next base: position 209,531,364 of record NC_068938.1, read on the forward strand.
CGGTCACATCCGGCACTGCTTGAGCTGCCGAATCGTATGTTCTACGCCGGACAGCTGCGAGCAAAAGCTTCTCCCGATAAGACTCACTGGGCCGTGGGTTGGGATCGTCTGCCGAATCGCGCCTTTCCGTTGATCTTTCATCCCGTGGTAGGAGAGATCAAGCAGGATGAAAACTCCTCCAGCATGTACAACGAGCAGGAAGCTGAACAAGTACTCTCGTACGTGGACACCATTATGAACGATGGAATTTGTGGCAAGAAACTCGAGCAAACTGCAATCGGGATCATCACTCCGTACGCGCGCCAGGTTCGATATCTGAAAGACCTTCTGAACATGCGTGGCTGGAAAGACATTGAAGTCGGGTCAACGGAGCAATACCAGGGACGCGAGAAGCCCATCATGCTGATGTCGACCGTACGGACGGGCAGCAAGAGTGTGGGCTTTTTGGCTGACACCAAACGGCTGAACGTATCCCTGACGAGGGCGCAAGCCCTGATGATTGTGGTGGGCGATCCGGAAACGCTACAGAACAATCGACACTGGGAGAAGCTGCTGCAGTACTGCAGACGCAACAATGCCGTGTTTGGAAGGTCGGAGAAGCCGGCAAGGCAGGTTGTACGGCAAGATAGAGAGCGACACTCGGAGAGGAGGTTCTACAAGAAGGCGCCCCCCACCAACGTGGGCCGTTCTCGTTTTGGCGGTAAAAAAGTTCAACCGGAAGTGGGTGAGGTGGAGAGTAAGATGGAACGTCTGGGACTGGATGGAGATTGTTGATGATTTGTTTATGGTTTGGTTTTAAGAGCCGGGTTTTGTTCTCGAACATAAGATTTTTATGTTATGTTATTATGATTCTGATTATGAGATTTTGTTTGAAATAACTGTAAATTTATTGTGGCAATAGTTTTCGGATTATTAAAAAAATATATATATTTAAGGATGAGAAATTTATTTCACGTGTTTTGCAAATAATTATTCTACTATATAATATCTTCTGAAGGCCTTTTGTAGCGATAAATATAATTTAACGGTCATTAGACCGACCGTCGACTTACCGGTGTCTGTTCCGCGATGGTCACACTGACCTTCAAAAATTGACAAAAAATTACTGCGCAGGTCCAACTTGAGGGTTAGCAAGAACTTTGGTTACAGAATAGAATGCTCATAAGTATTCAGGAAATGTGCAATTCAAGATGGCGGCCAATATGGCGGTGCTAGAGTATTTCTACAGAATTGTAAAAGGCAATTAACAGGCCTGAGTACTTTGGAGCATTCTTGGGGTCAAATTCGATTTCAGTGACCCCAAATTAGTAAAATTTGAATAGTTGATTGAACCTCAAAATCCTTTAATGTTGTTTTTTTTTTCATTCAGCTGCCATATTGGACGCTGCTTGAATATATCGGTTCCCTTAGAGAATCGGGAAAATCAACAGGCAAACTGGCATGAAACACGACTTGCTTCTTGCAAGTTGCAACGCTATTTTCGCGTTTCGTGAATAAGGCCAAAGCCCCAAAATCAAAATTAAAGGATAAGGATGAAGTTAACTAGAAGAAAATGTCATAAGAAAAATCATTAAATTTTCATAAAAAAAAAGAAATATCAAAGCTTAATTTTTTTTAAACATAATGAAATTTTTAAAACAGGTATTAGGGTATTAGACTATGACAAATAAACCAACAAACTCGCACTTTTTGACAGTTTTCCTGCATTTGTTTGCAGAAATATCAGCCTGTATACATTTTGCTTTGTTTGCGAGTTTGCCGCAAACTTTCACTGCTCTACAAAAAAAATACAAACATGACTGCGCAAGCTCATCTCGAAGGGAATCATACACTTTGGGGTCAACAGAAACACGTGCCCTTTGATTTATTCAAATATATTTAGGCAAAGGCAAATGGTTTTTTTTTCCCCGAAGTTTGTACTTACGGAGAATTCCAAAATTATCCAATCTTAAATTCAAAAACTTCAAGATTCAAACCCTAAAATTTTAAAATTATGAAATCTAAAAAAACTGAAAATTAAATAAAAATCCATATTAAATCTAAATAACTGTTTAATTTGAAATGCTAAAATTCCGTAGTTCAAAATTCTAAAGTATTATCATTCTGAAATTCTTGCCAAAATACAAAAATGTCTGAAATTTAATATTTTTAAAATTCCTGAATTTCTGAATTTTGCAGTGTCAAATTTTAAAATTACATAATGCTCAAATTCTAAAAGAATTAATTGTTAAATTCCGTAATACAAAAAAAAATTAAAAAGTTTAGAATTTTGGAAATTTAAAATTTTATTTTTAAACTTTTTTGAATGTTAAGATTTTTGAAGTCTAGAATGTTTTATTTGTGTAAACAAAATTAAAAATACGGTATGTCCACGCATCCTTCCTCCCCTTTAGACTCTGTGAAATGTGATCCGTTCACCGAATCGTCTCTGCGGTAAACACAACGCAGTAGGGCTGGCCGCTTTAATTTTTAATTTTCCTCGGATGTACTGCAAATATTAATATTGACAATGAAAAGTGCTTGGGGCGTAATCTAAGCACAAGACTAATTCCAGCAATTCCAGCATGCTTTCATCGGAATGGCTGCGTTTGTATTAGATTAGATTCTAATCATTAGAAAAACAGAATAATATTTTAAAGTATTTTAAGAATTTTAAAATTAGTTTTTTTTAACATCAGGACACCACTGCTTAGACAGCTGGGAATGGGCATATTTCCCTACTGTTAAATACTTCGATGATTCAAATTGGTCTTGTTGGTCTGCGTGGCCATAGAACATATCCAACAATTATGTTAGCAATCTCTAATATCACACCAAGCGTTCCGTTATCTTGCCCTGTGACAGCAGGGACAATTTGGGTCGTTTCAACTGTTCTATTGTGTAGTTCTGCCTCAACAATTACGTTTCCAGTGGAGTCGGAGCCGGATTCGGAGTCTGATTCGGTGTCGGCATCTAAGTCACCCGACTCCACAGGCCTGGTACAAGCTGTGATTTGGTTGGGTAATATAGTGTAATCTATTTCTGGCGTTTTGGTATTATTTGACGTTTCTGCGCGCATATCTGATCCAGAACTATTGAAGCTTTCCGTGTTCAAAGCGACCGTTTCAACGGGAAATTCCAACACGGAAGGCACTACGGCATTGTTCTGTCTACAGTACCCGATAAATTTTGCCCAATGTCTATTATTTCGTAGCGTCTCCAGATCGCCCACCACAATCATCAGGGCTTGCGCTCTCGTCAGGGAAACATTCAGCCTTTTTGGGTCGGCCAAAAAGCCCACACTCTTGCTGCCCGTCCGTACGGTCGACATCAGCATGATGGGCTTCTCGCGTCCCTGGTATTGCTCCGTTGACCCGACTTCAATGTCTTTCCAGCCACGCATGTTCAGAAGGTCCTTCAGATATCGAACCTGGCTAGCGTACGGAGTGATGATCCCGATTGCAGTTTGCTCGAGTTTCTTGCCACAAATTCCATCGTTCATGATTATTTCCACGTACGAGAGTACTTGTTCAGCTTCCTGCTCGTTGTACATGCTGGAGGAGTTTTCATCCTGCTTCATCTCACCGACCACGTGGTGAAAGATCAACGGAACGGTGCGATTCGGCAAACGATCCCAACCCACGGCCCAGTGAGTCTTATCGGGAGATGCTTTTGCTCGCAGCTGTCCGGCGTAGAACATTCGATTCGGCAGCTCAAGCAGTGCTGGATGCGACCGGAAGTTATTTCTAAGTTGTGTGATGACGTTCGGATCATACTCTCCCGTCAGCGGATTCTTCGCGTACAATTCTTTGTCCGTAATGCGCTCTAGCAGGGACACGCTGTGGCTGGTTTCGTTCAGGTAGTCGCATAGAATGACTGGTCCTAGCTGTTTCGGATCCCCAGCCAAGACGATACTGGCTGTGATTTCACTGTCGTGGACACCAATGCCCATTATTGGGACCAGGCTGGAAATCTCCTTGGCGAATCCGCATTCATCGATGAAGATGTAGCTGAAGTGATTCCTTGAAATATTTGCATCCACGAATTGAGCTGCAGTTGATGTAGTGCAAAGAACTACTCTGTAAGATTTTACATCTCTGTGTACCTTCTTTTTGTTTTTCTTATCACTTATCATGCTGCGTAGATTTGACACGTCCAGAACATCCCGATCGATGTACTTAATCTTTCGCGCATAGGATCTAGCAAAGATTCTGTAAACGTCTTTCTTGGGGATGATTTCCAGCACTCGGCTGGTCAGCTCGTTGGTGACCGAATTTGAAGCGGCCACTGCGAGAACATTCACCGAGGGGCGAAGTTTGTAGATTTGGCCGATTGCTTCCGCCAGCGTGGACGTTTTGCCCGTTCCGGGTGGACCGAACAGCACGTAAGGCGCCGGGAACGAGGTTTGATTGACAATGTTCCGAATCGCCTGGGCTTGCTCCGGATTGGATGCGACGCTCGGACGGAACCACTCGAACCTTCAAGAATATAAAGTGAAAAAAGCATTCTACGAATTTGTTATAAAATTACCTGCAAATATTCAACGATTCATTCCCAGTGTAGGAATCAGCAAAGAACACCTTTTCGATAACGCTCTGTTGTAACATGTTAAGTGCACGGTGTTCCCTTTCAAACGTGATTGTTTGGGCGTTTTATATACCTCCTGTTGAATTTCACCAAACGCATACAAAAGTCGTGATTGATAGTTTTGCTAGATTTTTATGCACATTTGAAAAAATGTTTTTATTTAAAACAATTCACTACAAAAAATAATTTTGTACAATTTCTTCTACAACTCTGCCAAAAATTATTAGCACTAAATCATAAACTAAAACACTAAAACACCAAACAACGTACAGTGTGGTACTCGTCTTGGTCGCAGCTAAATAACACTCGACCGGATTTACCAAACAACAGAGTGAAAATGATTTGATTTATGCTACCGTGAACTGAAGTGGCATTGCTCGGTGGACACCTCCTCAGAGTGGGTGGGCTAGCTCCAGAATAGAGGATAATGTTTCAAACCCTATCGCTACACAAGCCGATTGCCAATTCCAGAAGGAATTCTAAGTTTCTGGAAACATTTTTTTTTAACTTTTTGACATGATAGGGGAAATATACTGCCCCTGATCGCATAAATGTCCTATATGCATTATCATCACTTTTGAGTTATTGATGACACATTCCGCCGTGACGTTGCAACGCTTTGACTTTTCTTTTTTCATTATTTCGGCTATAACTCAAAAATTGCATTGAAAAGGTACATATGTTATTACAGTTTCGGAAAGTACATTAAATTTCCTATAAGAAACATTATTTGAAACATTATTTTAAGCAAATATTCTATTTTTGAGAGGGGAATATGTAGCGTGACGTTGCAACGCGTGACTTTTTCTCAATCCTGACCCAATTCATGTTTCGCCATTAACTCTGCTCTGTTTAATGGCAAATTTGGAGTTCTTCTTCCATTTTTAGTGTAAAATTGGCCAACAAATCGAATGCAATCATTAGTTTTACGAAAAAATTAAACCTCGATTTTTAAAGACCACTTACATTTCGTGACGTTGCAACGCTCTGTTTTTGAAAACAGGGTTTTTCGTTGCGTTGCAACGTTACGAAATTTTAGTTTCAAAATAAATCATAGTTTTTGTTAGGCTGAACAACTGTAGGTTAAGATTTGATTATAAGACATTAATAGACAGTACAAGGACATGTGAATTGATTGGCCCACCCATTAGACCCCCCCCCCCCCCCATTACCGCTTTCACAGTAGCAGTATGATTTACTAAGTTTTCCAAAGCGTTTTCAAAATGTTTTTGCCTTCCTCACCTTACTGAGGAAAGGCTATAAAATCACTCGGAAAATGAACTTCTTAATTCGACCTTGTAGACCCACCTTCACGTATACCTATCGACTCAGAATCAAATTCTGAGCAAATGTCTGTGTGTGTGTGTGTGTGTGTAGGGATGTGGGTCTGTGCACCAAAAAATATGCACTCGATTATCTCAGCACTGGCTTAACCGATTTGGACCGTTTTGGTCTTATTCGATTTGTCTTGGGGTCCCATAAGTCCCTATTGAAAATTATGAAGTTTAGTAAAGTACTTCAAAAGTTATGCTAAAAAAACGATTTTGGCGTATGTCCGGAAGATTGTAAAAAGGGTGGTTTTTGCAAGAAACCCTATCATGTTATACATTTTCAGAAAGGTATTTAAAAGACCATTCCAAAACATTGAAGATCTGACAACCCTATCAAAAGTTATTAGCACTTAAGTGTTATTTATACACTTTTTGGAGGCCGGATCTCAGATATTTCAACGAAAATGATGTCTGGGTCCATCATGCGACCCATCGTTAGTTAGATAATCGAAAGACCTTTCAAATGAGCCTAAAACATCAAGGATCTGAAAACCCTATCAAAAGTTATTAGCACTTAAGTGTTATTTATAAACTTTTTAGAGGCCGGATCTCAGATATTTTATTAAAAATGATGTCCGGGTCCATCATACGACCTGTCGTTAGTTAGATAATCAAAAGACCTTTCAAATGAGCCTAAAACATCAAGGATCTGACAACCCTATCAAAAGTTATTAGCACTTAACTGTTATTTATACACTTTTTGGTGGCCGGATCTCAGATATTTCAGTAAAAATGATGTCCGGGTCCATCATGCGACCCAACGTTAGTTAGATAATCAAAAGACCTTTCAAATGAAATGCGAACTATCGTTGGATAGGTTTTTTTTTATCAGACCTTGCCGATGAGCCAGAAAAATTGAAGGTCTGCGAACCCTATCAAAAGAAATTAATAAAGTAATAAAGTTGATTTGTTAAACATGTTAAGGGAATGTTGATATTTTTACTGAATGTATTGACTTTATGAATGTGAGGAAGGCACCAACCACCTAAAGGTGGATTAAGTAACGTTTTTTTTTGTATTATTCCATTATCACGAAGGACAAACCCCCCCCCCCCTCCCCCCCTCTCCCGTCCTCTATTCATGTTACGGGACGTCCATTAGGGTGGTCCAAATCCGGACTTTTTTGGGGCTACCCCCTGAAATCAAAGATTGACCCATCACTAGGCTAAATTCCAAATTTGAGCTCATTCTGACCACGGGAACCCCTCCCTCCAATCGCTTAAAGTTTGTATGGGAAAAATCGTCAAAATGTATGAAGAAAAGCAACTGTTTTACTTTTTAACCTGTGGAAGGCGCCATAGTTATCGGATTCTTACCATTTCTCAAATGTAGAACCTTCATTAAATTTAGAACAACTTTCCCGAAGACACCATATTTTTAGGATTTTTTCCCGCGAAGTTATTAGCGCCCAAAACTGACCCTTTTTGCGCGGCCAGCTGTAAGGGGCTACCTAACAACGATGTTTATTTCCAATTCGTACACGCACGTGCTCTCTCTCAGGTTCAAACTCTCTCACGAGCTTGCTCGCCTGCCTGCCTGCCTGCCTGTTTACCTACAAGCGCGCGCTGTTTCTCTGCTTGGACTTTTGTCGTCGTCGTCGTTTTCTTTTGCTTTCCGCTGCGTTCTTGACATGTTAATTATAATTTTGAACTAAAATACCAGGTTTGTTTTGAGATATAAAATTTAATGTAATATGTGATCAACAAAACGAAAAAAAAGCACAGCAATAGATATCATATTATAAGAGCGTGTGAGAGAGAATACAAATTTGATGAATTAGTTCATCCATGAATCGTCATCTGTTCTGATCCAAACTTAATTGCAAACGTTTTGGATTTTAATTTATCTGCTTTTGTTACAAGAAATACCATGCAGTTTTTTTAGATAAAAAAAGTAGGAATTTTATTTACATTTTTTTAAAACTGAATCCAAATGAGTATCTTAAAGGAAGGCCGAGACTGCAAGATCTGAAGGTAGTTAACGATTGTGCAGAAAGAAATGTTTCCTGAATCGAAAAATTTACAGGTAAACTGACAAAACATGATAAACAGTTGCAATATTTGTTGCAGGTGGTCTAGGAATAAAAAAGAATTTTCCAGAAAGAATAAAAAAATAATTTTAGAGAGTATGAATGAAAATTTGCAGCAATTATTGTAAAATTGCCTTGATTGGTTCTGATTTGTACTGAAGTATATTTTTGTTAAAGCAAACTACCTAAAGGAACAACATTTGTATTACCTGAAGATTTTTTTTAAGTAATTGAATCATTATCATGTTTCTTTAGCATATTCGAAAAACTGCGTGTAATGCTTGGAAAAACAAACAAACCCTGTTCTCATGACATTTGCTGTAATTTTTTAATTGAGCCTAGGCAATCCTGCTATTTTAGTTGAAAATTATAATAAACATGCCAGAAACGCAGCGCAGCGGATAGCAAACGAAAACGACGACGACGACAAAAGTCCAAGCAGAGAAACAGCGCGCGCTTGTAGGTAAACAGGCAGGCAGGCAGGCAGGCGAGCAAGCTCGTGAGAGAGTTTGAACCTGAGAGAGAGCACGTGCGTGTACGAAATGGAATTAAGAAAATCGCTGTTAGGTAGCCCCTTACAGCTGGCCGCGCAAAAATGGACAGTTTTGGGCGCTAATAACTTCGCGGGAAAAAATCCTAAAAATATGGTGTCTTCGGGAAAGTTGTTCTAAATTTAATGAAGGTTCTACATTTGAGAAATGGTAAGAATCCGATAACTATGGCGCCTTCCACAGGTTAAAAAGTAAAACAGTTGCTTTTCTCCATACATTTTGACGATTTTTCCCATACAAACTTTAAGCGATTGGAGGGAGGCGTTCCCGTGGTCAGAATGAGCTCAAATTTGGAATTTAGCCTAGTGATGGGTCAATCTTTGATTTCAGGGGGTAGCCCCAAAAAAGTCCGGATTTGGACCACCCTAACGTCCATGCATTACGTAACGGCGTAATATCAAGGGGGAGGGGGAAGGGTTCAAGGATTTATACAAAAAAAAGTGTATCGGAAATGTATTACCAGGGGGTGGAGGGGGTCTAAAAATATAAATGTTTTGTTACGTAATGCAAGAACGCTCCCTTAATATTTTAATGGCTTTGGACAATTTACAAAACACGTGGAAGTTTTAGAAAGGAGGTAAGGAGCTTCAAGATTTCAGGAGATCTGAAATTTATAAATAAAGTGCCTATATCGTTTGTTCATGGCCCCTAAGGGGTGATCTGCAAACAACGTAACTTATTTTGTCGACTTTTGTGCTTTTTAAAATAAGTTTGAGGAAATAATAAAACTGTTTACCTGCACAACATAACATTTTATACTGCGAACAACTAAACGTTGCATACAACTTATTTAAGTAAGGGTTCGTCCAACAACAGAGTGACAAAAGTTTGTAAAAAAAAAAACAATCAAATCACGTGATTTTTATTGTTTAATGAATTTCACTGTAATTTGACTTACATAAGGGTGTGAGATAAAAAAAATCATTGCGTTGTATTAGAATCAACCCTCACGTAAATCAGTTTATCATAAAGAGGCCATCCAGTAACCACGTGATTATTTTTTTGAAAGTTTCAGATTTTTCCCCCTTGTGTACATCGGTCTATTTTGATTTGTTCAACAAGTTTCATAAAATACTTTTTTTTTTCGAGTTTCATACAAACTTTAGTGACGGAATTTGTGAATGACCCATGTACAATTCTTCTGTAAATATGCTCGGAAACATTATATAAAAATTATATAATATTTAGTACCCTTTTATCTTCAACAAACAACTACGCATACACCTTTTTGCCATTTGACCAATATGATTTAAATTTTCGTGACGTTGCAACGCAAACTTAAACCTGTTGTAACTTTGGATCTAGACAACCAATTAAGTCGCTCTAGGTTGCATTTGAAAGCTCTTTCCAAGTACAAAGAGCATCCGAAATATCAAAATGATTGAATGTTTAGTTTTTTGTTGACATAAACAAATGTCCCTTTTTCGTGACGTTGCAACGCAATAAAATGGTAAACTTACACTAGTTTGAAAAAATACTTAACTTAAGATAAACTGCAAACCCATGACATTTCCGTTTAGTACAACTAAAAACCTACAAAATGCAATCAAAAGAACAATTTTTGGATTTTATTTCGCTGAAAACCAGGAGTTTTTAGAAAAATGTTTTAAAACGATGATTAAATCACGAATTGATGCATAACTTAACCAACTTGTACAAAATGATATTCAAATGATCAATTAATGAAAACCATGATTTTTGAAGCTTCAAGTAGTCTAGAATCGAGGAAAAATATCCAAATAGCTCATACACGCTTTTCAAAATTTCATCCTAAGGTGTACATTGCCGGTCTGTGTCTGTGCAGTTTGGTTCAAAATCGTATACTCTTTCAAAAGAGCCTACAACATCCAGTACTTTGTGTCGTGATCGGGGACTTTCTTTTATAATAAAAACACAGATATTTTTCAATTAACAAACAACACGTCTTATTCCACAGAAATTAACCACAAAACTTCAATCTCTCTTTCGCCGGCCGCGCGCATCTCGTTGTTTTCTCGCTCGTTGTTCTCTCTCGCAGCTCGCTAGCGCGCTCTCGCACTCAATCCGCAATCAGCTAACAAAGCAATATTCATGGAGGTGCGCACTTTTCGTTGCGCTCTAAACTCTTATTTATGAGTTATATCAATCTTATAATAAATACTCATTTAATAATTTATTACATCACTTGGCTTCGACAGCTTCGAGAGAGTAGACGTTTGTGACGTGCGCGCTAAAGGCATCGTTGTGCCTCGAGTTGTTTGACGGATGGAGGTGGAAGAGACCTCCGAGACGGATGATTTCCAACTCATCCCCGGAAATCGGAAGCGGAAGAAGTCCCCTGAGATCACCGGAGCTGTCGTCGGAGAAGGAGAAGTGGAGCAGAATGTGCTCAACAACAACAAGTTCAGCCCGTTAGCGGAAAACAACAACAATGCCAGCCCAGCGGGAGGAGGCGACGCCCCGGCGGTTCCACCGCCCGGTAAACAAAAGCAACCACCGTTGGTGGTAAAGAACTCCACGGCCTTTTACAGGCTTGTGAAGATAACGTCGCTGTGTCTATACGATTTCGAGCCAATTTTCAAGATTACTCGGTTTGGCACCAAGGTAACCAGCTTCTCTGTCGAAGACTTCGACAAGTTGCAAGTGCACTTCAAGAAACATAAAGTGGAATTCTACACCTACCAACGACGAAGCGAACGATCGCAGCGGGTCGTTCTACGTGGTCTCCCGGATGTGGATCCGGAACAAGTAAAGAAGCTGCTGAAAAGGGATCTCAAACTGGACGTTTTGGAGGTGCATGCCATCAAGCGGAAGGAGCAAACCACCGCGGACGAAATTCCGTACATCATCGTCTTCCCCAAGGGATACACTACGCTGAAGAAGCTTTCTCCAATGAAAATCATAGCAAGCACGATCATCCGGTGGGAGGCCTACCGGAACAAACAACCCAGAGTGACCCAGTGTAAGAATTGCCTGCTTCTGGGGCACGGAACCAAGAACTGTCACCTCAAGGGCAGATGCAACAGCTGTGGGGGACCCCACAAGACGGACGAGTGCAAAATCCAAGAAGCTGAGCCGAAGCGGTGTGCCAACTGCTCTGGAGCCCACGAAGCCACGGACCGCAGCTGCCCCAAGCGAGCGGACTTCATCCGGAGGCGCCAGCAGGCGTCGCAACCAAAACCGCCGGCAAGGAAGGCGGAGAAGCAGAGTCCAGCAGTTCCAGCGTTCACGCCGGCGGAGTTCCCTCCGCTGCCGGGCGCAGTTTCGGACGTAAAATCAAAGGATCGCCCTCGACCCGCAGGAAGCAGTCAAGAAAATACCGGCGCCGGCGCCGGTGCCACCCCTACGGCGGAACGAGAGGAGGTGCTCTACAGTTCAACTGAGCTGTGGCACATTTTCAACGAATACAGCGCCAGGTTCCAGACCTGCAAGACCCGCGTAGACCAATTAAGACTTGTTAGCTACATGCTTGGCAAATATGGAGGAAAATGAACATATTTTTGTAATGTACTCTAAATTATTTTGAACCGTTCCTCGGTCCTAACCTGGTCATAGCACCTAAACGGACCTAATAAAAATAAGCTGAGAATAAAAAAAAAAAAAAATAATTTATTACATACACAGAAAAAAAATGATGGTAATATTCATCAGGAAATGGTGACAGATTTTGTGGCAAAATAAATGATAAATTTTACCCCAGAAAATGATGAATTTTCATCAGTTTTTGATGAATATTCATCAGGTTCACATTTTTACACATTTTTTATGTAATATTACACCAATAAAGAGGTAATACTCACCTACCAAATTTTTAACATTCCAAAATTCAACTTTTTTTTTCTGTGTATTCAAATCCCTACACTTTGTTCTAGAAATCAGGAGGAAATCCAGTTTTTTCGTGACAACTTTCCCCTACACTGAAACCCACCAATTAGTAGCGATTGGTGTGGTACAGTCCAGACTCGATTAGACGAAGTTCGATTATCCGATAGTTTCTTAGGCGAAACAACTCATTGATTTTTTTTTTCTTATCACAGAAAAAAAAGTTAGATTCTGGAATGTTGAAAGTTTGGTAGGTTGAATATTACATCTTTTTTTGCGTAATATTACATAAAAAATGTGTAAAAATGTGAACCTGATGAATATTCATCAAAAACTGATGAAAATTCATCATTTTCTGGGGTAAAATTAAACATTTTTTTTGCCACAAAATCTGTCACCATTTCTTGATGATTATTACCATCATTTTTTTTTTCTGTGCAATTTTAACATCAAATTCAAGTTTTGCGACCCCATTTAAATCAAATTTGAGAGGTTGATATTTCCAAATCACTTTATCGCATTGTTGGTGCCTAGGTTGGTGCCAACGCTCCAAAAAGGACGATTACACTTTTTTTTGTAATATCAGGCACCCAAATCCCGTCCCTAATTTATTTATTTTTCCCGGATTCAATGACACTCCGGTTCACGGTAATTAATAGGCCTTGAACGATTGAAACATGATACTGCTCCCATAATTATTGTGAAAGCTCCTCGAAAAGTGTTTTACTCTACACAGATTAAAAAAAAAAATTTGAAAAAGCATTTTCATAAATAGTTTTTCCCAGTGAATCCGGTCGCAAAGGGGAGCAGCATGCATTTTTCTCGGGCACCTAATGTTGGCATATCAGAACATGGACGTCCGATTGCTATTTCGTAAAAGCGGTTTCAATTAGCTGATACTCAGTAATAAATTGCTCAAAAGGAAGTGAGCATTCAAAAATCTATTTAAAAAATTTCATAAAATTAGACGGGAATTGAATCGAACCTTGACCTTCCAAAACATACGAGAATTTCCTCTATTTGCTTCTTTACGTAGTTGGCCGACCTTGAAAGTCATGCACACATTGCATGACAAGTGTGACAAGTTCACTATCGTGCTGACGGCCAATTAACTGGTGAGGGCAGCTGCAACAGACCTATATTCAAATAAAAATAATGCCAAAGTTCGAGACTTGTTTGATTGCTTCTAGGTGTTTTTTTTATTAGGTTATATTTCATCTTCCAGATTAACACTGTGGCTATCGTAAAAAAAAAAAAGATTTTTGGACCCCATCCCTCTCGTAACAAAATTCCTAAACATTTTTTTTTAAATTTGGTAATTCTCCTCCAAAATTCCTAAACAAGTTTTAAAAATTTGGTATGTCCATGAACTTCATAGCAACGCTTTTGATAAATTTAAAAAACCGGGGTGATTATAGCGATTACGTCACATTCACTTTTGGTACGGTTACTTCGAATGTCTAATTTGAAAAAATCGTAATATAGAGAAGAATAAATAAAAATACAAATTTACTATAAAACTTGTGGTACTAAAAGTTCTAACAAATTTGAAGATATTTTTGAATTCTGTTTCAATAACAATTTGTACTATTTTAAGAGTAAAATTGTTCAAAAAATTTGATAATGCAATCTGTTTTCCAATTCGAACTCATTTTCATTGAAAAAACATGACATTTTCAAAGTAATAAAAGAATGCTATTTATCTAATTATAGTTTACTAACTTTTAAAACATTTCAAAATTTGTCGAAAACTGCTTCATAAGGTACTTGGTACCTACCAAGGTCAACATGGTTTATACCATTCCGTTTGTATTTAATTTGTATTTTTAATTTTACAATAAAATCATAAACCTATCATAGTCACCCCGGCTATCAATGTCATCCAGTTTTATGGTATGTACAACTATTCAAAATATTTTTAAATGAAATGAAAAAAAAATATTATAAAATAAGAAAAACGTAGGTATTTGGAATTTTTCCTTACTCCTCCACTGACGTTAGCAAGATACTTGTTTTCTCTTTGTTTACAATTTTACATTGGCCCAATAACATTGTATCGCTTGGTATTCATTTGAATTTGAAATCATAATTTAAAAATGTTAACTTATATTAAATGTTTAATAGTTTTTATTAAAAAAAAATACAAAGAAATATTTTTTTCCCACAATTTTTAAATTTAAATTTAAGTCATTTATTTACTGAAACTTAAATTTTATTTTATTTGGATTTTTTTGTTCAAATGCGCTTTTTTGCGACTATGCCATTTTTGAAGACAAAAATAACAACAAAAACAAATACAAATAATTCGAAAAATCGCTGCAAAAATTTGCCACCCGCAGCTCGGGGGAAAAAAGCAAACAATTTGGACATATAATGCAATTAGAAGCATGTTCTATCATGCTAGAATATAGTTCAATTGATTTTGATCAACAGAATTTGAAAATGAATAAAGTAGATCCCCGCGGTGGGCTTGATTCAGAAGCCAAATTAGCTCCCAGCGGTGCGGAAACGTGCATTAGGTACGGAGCAAAGCTAAACCGATAGGTTTGCCACGCAATTAGATATCTGCGGTGGAGATGCCCTTATATTCATTTATTTTACTTTTTCTTAACGTTGTCAGTTTGAATTATTTTTTCTGGTTTGTTTATAAACATTTTGTATCGAAGAGAAGGGACAGGTCATTTTTAGACGAGTGACGTTACACCTGCAAGTGAAGTAGGTAGTGAAATCGGTGTTCCGCCGAATAATCCTGATGATGATTTTTTGAGTTTCTTTCTACCGAACTATCGTTTGCGAGAGAGGAGAGCCATGTTCACTTCCGATTTTTTCTCTTGATGAGCGTCAAAAAGATTTTCTTTTGATGAAGATTATTCCATCGCTTATTGGTATATTCAATTCTTCAAATCTGAATATCCTTAAATTTTCTTATACTCAAAACATAAAATCTTAAAAAAGTAGGTTGAATGTCTATGAATTTTAGGTTTTTTTTTCAAATTTAACCTTTCTTCCATACAATCTACAAATCTTATAAATAAAAAGGAGTATAAATCTCTATTAAGTTCATAGCTCGGGTAAAAAATACCCTTTTAAATACTTTTACATCTTATAAAAAGGTTAACTATTATTACCTAAAGTGTCTTCCTTGACCTGATCAAAAAAGTTAACTAACAAGTTATCGTACCCAATAAATCAACAAATTACTAATTACAAAACTCCCTATAAATTGCATATATCTCGTAAAAAAATTAAAAACAAATATAAAAGAAATATCACCGCAGCCAACATCAAAAGAAAGCTTATTGCTTGTTCTTTGAACGATTCAATGCTGTTAACTGCAGTTTGGTTTATCGTTTGAGCGGAACATGGTTCTGTTGTATTTTTAATTGTGTAATTATTTGGTTGCGAATATTTGCAATCGCTTGTTCTTGTCTTCGCCGTTTCTACCTGGTTATTTATTCGGTTCTTTATAGAAAAGTCCGCGAGCGTATTTTCAGCAAAATACATTACAGATTGCAATAGTGCGTTGTTCTGTCTACAGTATCCGATAAATTTTGCCCAATGTCTATTATTTCGTAGCGTCTCCAGATCGCCCACCACAATCATCAGGGCTTGCGCCCTCGTCAGGGATACGTTCAGCCGTTTGGTGTTTGCCAAAAATCCTACACTCTTGCTGCCTGTCCGTACGGTTGACATCAGCATGATGCGCTTCTCGCGTCCCTGATATTGCTCCGTTGACCCGACTTCAATGTCTTTCCAGCCACGCATTCTCAAAAGATCCTTCAGATATCGAACCTGGCTAGCGTACGGAGTGATGATCCCGATTGCAGTTTGCTCGAGTTTCTTGCCACAAATTCCATCGTTCATGATTGTTTCCACGTACGAAAGTACTTGTTCAGCTTCCTGTTCGTTGTACATGCTGGAGGAGTTTTCATCCTGCTTCATCTCACCGACCACGGGATGAAAGATCAACGGAAAGGCGCGATTCGGCAGACGATCCCAACCCACGGCCCAGTGAGTCTTATCGGGAGATGCTTTTGCTCGCAGCTGTCCGGCGTAGAACATTCGATTCGGCAGCTCAAGCAATGCCGGATGTGACCGGAAGTTGTTCCTAAGCAAGGTGATGACGTTTGGATCATACTCTCCCGTCAGCGGGTTCTTCGCGTACAATCCTTTGTCCGCGATGCGCTCCAGCAGGGACACGCTGTGGGTTGTGTCGGTTAGATAGTCGTACGAAACGACCGGCCCAAGCTGCTTTGGATCTCCAGCCAGAACAATGCTGGCTGTGATTCGACCCTCGTGTATGCCAACGCCGACTATCGGAACCAGGCTGGAAATTTCCTTGGCGCTACCACATTCATCGATGAAGATGTAACTGAAGTGATTTTTTGGTATATCCGAAGTCATGATTCGTCCGGCAGTTGCGGCCGTACATAGAACCACTCTGTAATGTTGTGCATTTAAACCAATATTTTCCTTGCTGCGTAGGTTTGACACGCCCAGAACATCTAGCTCAATGTCTTGAAGTTTGCGCGCGCATGATCTAGCAAAAAGTCGAAAAACATCTTGTTCAGGGATGATTTTCAGCAGTCGGCTGGTTAGCTCGCTGGCGGCAGAATTCGACGTGGCCACTGCGAGAACATTCACCGAGGGTCGAAGTTTGTAGATTTGACCGATGGCTTCCGCCAGCGTGGACGTTTTGCCCGTGCCGGGTGGACCAAACAGCACGTAAGGCGCCGGGAACGAGGTTTGATTGACAATGTTCCGAATCGCCTGGGCTTGCTCCGGATTGGATGCGACGCTCGGACAGAACCACTCGAACCTTCAAGAATATAAAGTGAAAGTAGCATTCTACGAATTGGTTAGAAAATTACCTGGAAAATTTTAACGATTCATTCCCAGTATACGAATCAGCAAAGAACACCTTTTCGATAACGCTCTGTTTCAACATCTCCAGCGCTTGGTACTCCATTTGAAATGTGCTTCTTTGGGCAAAAAAATCAAGCCTAATCACATTGTAGTACTCAAACTCTTTTACCATATAAATTATCACATTTGCTGCATCCACACCGTCCACAATTCCGGATAATTCCTTGGTATCCCCGTTGTGGCACGCAATGCTGACACGTACTCCAACTCCTTCCTTGACGCGTCCTGTACAATGTCCCAACTGTTGCTTCTAAAAACCAAAATATTTGATAAAGCCAAACTGATTTCATTTGAACGCATTCTTCCCTCACTGAAATCTGATACTTGAAACCCATGACCTGTTCCGGCATGGGCACCAACTTGGGACAAAGCACGAAGCAGTCGCGAAACTCTTTTGCCACGTGTTCATATTCGAGTTTGTTCAGAATCCCCAGCCGTAACTTGTAGTTGGCCACGGTAAGCGGCAGTCCCCGCTTGGCGTTGTCCACCTCAGCGTGAGAGTACTCTTCATATGAATCTCGGCCGAACTGGGAGTTCAAGTCGCTCTTCATTTTGTTCCAGTCTGCGCTGTATTCGGTAATTAAAATTAATCCCGCGCTGTACCGTCCACTACCGATGGGCACTCAATACTGCAGCAACACAAACAATATTGATGATGTAATAACCGCAAGCTAGGCACAACTGCAGGGAAACGTGAGCGGCACTAGAGTTGTACGGTATTTCTGGTTCAACTATTAATCTACACAGTGAAAAAAAGTATTGTAGTATTACAACTGGAAATGAGAATTAGAGTTCACGAGCGGTGATACGACCGCAAGATAATGGTCGCATGACGGCCGCATGACAACTAGAGCTGGGACTTCGGATCGGATATTTTCGGACTCCGGATATCCGGTTGATAATTATCCGGATACTATCCGGAGCTCCGAAAATACGGATATTATCCGAAATTTACGGATATCCGGATATTTTTCCATGTAATGCAACAAGACGGAAGCATTATTTTCCCAAATGTTTGGTACAAGTGATGTTATTTGGAGCATTATCAATTCAGAAGAGGGGGAGAAAGATTTTCCAAAAAACCTAACTTAACGACATTTTAACCGATTTCAGCTGTCCTAGACGCAAATGAAAGTGATTAGTTGGCCTTTCAAGGAAAAATAATTTGAGTACCGAAAAAACAGCCAATCACTTGAAACAGTCGCATGAAAATATTTTTATCGGATTCCTCGGGAAATTTTGTGTAAAATACTCAAAAATGGATGGTTTTCAACGAGGTGTTCAATAACAGGATTCCGTGATTTGATTTATTGAAAATAAAAACCTGTTTTTTTACGCACTGTAAAATGGAAAACATCTTTTTTCACTAAAACTACAATAACTTTAAATTCAAGCGACGATCTATACTTTGTTTTTGTACTCTAATTTTCGTAAACTTTGAAAAATATTTGCATCGGCCTAACCCATATAGGAAAAAAATAACTTTTGAATAATGTGTTTTATTTTTTTTTTTTGTGACTTTCAGGGGTTATTTTTTAAACTGTACCAATTTTCTATAAAGTCACAAGCTTGCACCGCCCCACCGTAACGAAATATCGAAAAATAGACCTCGGATTCGTGATCATGGTCCAAAGTTTCCCCATAGAGTATAATTTCACGGAAAACTAAGAGGGGTCGAATTGATGGGGGTTTTGAGAAAAAATATCCGGATACCTACGGATATCGGATAATTATCCGTCTATCCGGAGCTCCGGATTTTGGATATCCGTTCGGATATCCGAACGGATATCCGGATACATTCGAAGTCCCAGCTCTAATGACAACCGAAGAACAAATTTTTGGCTGTTATCAAAGGTTGCCTTGAGTTTTCAGCTGACTTTTAGGAAAATATTTAAAACAAACCAAGTTGACAGCCAAATCAACGCAGAATTTCAGTTCAACTTGCTGATTTTTACACTGCGGTAGGGGAAATAAACCCATTTTAAGCCTAATAAGCGGTCTTGTTTGAATGATGTTGGATAATCTGGAGTGTTCCTTGAAATTCAGTAAAACCAAGTACACCAACAAGTAGACCAACTTTTTGTGAACATTTCTGTTTATTTTCACTTTTATTAAAAGTTATGCTAATCCTTTTACAAGCATTTTAATTTTTTTTTCAAAAACGCATTCTAATCAGTCGTGTGCATTGGGCCACGCCCATTTTTCTATTTTCAGCTTAGTTCTTTTTTTCTTCCAACACTCTTTTGGGTCTGCTTCGTGCTGCCAAAATTGATGAAATTTTGAGCGAACACTCACGAAAAGTAGCATTTATAGTGAAAGTTTCCTGGCAACACTTGCTCACTCCAACAGGCGCTGCACCAGCATGTTGGTGGTGTTGGTGACCACCCTTTGTTCTTTATTTGCCTTCGTTTCTCGCTCGGTTTTCTTCAGCCTTCGATTGGAATGGGTAGTCAAAATTCAATCGTCAGAAGACTTAGCGCGTTTGTTTTTTTTTTATGGTGCTTGCTAATTATTTACATTTTTCGGGATTATTTTTCAAGTGAGTGACTAACTAATGGGCAAAAGAACATGTTGCCGGTAGTTGGAAGCAATTTTATATCTTAAGCGCTTTGAAATCGTTAGCGCAAGTGAAAAGATATTGATGGCGACTTTCGTTAAGCAGTTAACCTCTGATCTTGCGTGTGGGTGTGTGTGCCACCAAAATGATCTCGCAAAATAGAAATTATGGTCAAAAGTGCATTAAATTTGATCTTGGCCAGTAAGTGGCATACATTTGCGTGCTTACTCGAGGCGGTGCTGTTGCTGGTAAGTTTATAGTCTAAAAAGTATTTTTGGAGCTTTAATCGAGCATCAAACTCTCCATATGACGAAGATAGGTGTTTGATTAGAAAGGGTATATTTCCCCTAGTTAGGCGGCAATAATCTCCTGTCACTCACAACAAAGGAGACACGTGATTTTATCTCGCAATAAACAATAAACAAAAATAACATCAAACTAGAGTCCGCGCCCCAAATCGCATAGCCATCTCGACGCTGTGAAAATTGGACGATTTATCCAGATGGGCGTTTTTTGGTATTGAAATTTTTTTGCCCTGCGTATGCCAAAGATGAATTTACATATTATCTGAGGTAATATTAAACTTATTTTCTGGCATAAAAAACGTACTCATTACCAGCATAATATTACCATGAATTTTTTTTACTGTGTAACCTAATCGATTAAGGCCATAAGTACAATCACTTAGCTTAGAATAGTAAAGCAAAGTAAAAAAGATAAGTTACTTAGAAAAGAGCGCAACTTGAAATTTTCTAAACCAAACGTCAGGTTTGTAATTTGATTACTTTTCCATTGTTGAAGATTAGATACATTTCCATAGATTCAAATACCTAAGCTACGTGCATTTTTCTAAGTAAAGTGATTATAGACAGGCCATAAGTTCCTCCCTGCCATTATCAATAATTGCTTTTGTAGTTTTATCGAGTGCTTCTGTATTACAGTCATTCAAGCGACCAGGCCTATACTGCGCTGCATTTATCGCACGATATAGATTCGGTGAACGGAACTAACATTTCATAAAATCATCAGGGGAGGAAGGATGCGTGGACATACCGTACCAAACGCTTCGAGTTATTTACTGAGATTTTTGTTTTAATTCGGTAACGCAGAAAAATATTCTGTACGATGATTGATTGATTGATTCAAAGTTTAGTTGGAACAATAAAATTTGCGCTGAATCAGATCTTGCATCATCGAAACCCACAAAGTTCAACTGTTGTCGAATTGCCCTGTTTCTCATATTCCGTAGCAACGATGCCGTGAAGTGATGCAATAAGTGTGACTCACATTTACATTTCACTATCAAGTCCATCGGTTTAAATTGCTGCCGACGATTGTCGAGCCAAAAGACGCTTCGTAGACGAATGAAAGAAAGGTTTATTCCTTAGTTGTAGTCTTGAAATGTGAAATGGTACAGTCAAATCGTTATCGAGATTCGATAAAGATAAAAAGAAAAGAAAAAAAAACTCACTTCTTGCTCCCAACGACGGCCCGATGCTTGCGACAAAAGCCGATAAACTCCCGCCAGCTTTCGTTCCGCTCGAGCGTGTCCGCGTCGCCGACCACAATCATGAGGGCTTGGGCCCGCGTAACGGACACGTTCAGCCTCTTGACGTTGTTCAGGAAGCCGACGCCGCTGCCACCGGAACGCACCGTCGAGATGATCATGATGGCCTTTTCGCGGCCCTGGTACTGCTCCGTGGAGCCGATCTCGATGTCGTCGCGGCCACGTGACTTGAGCAGCTCCTTGAGGTAGCGGACCTGGCACGCGTACGGGGAAATGATGCCGATCGAGTTTTGGGTGATTTTCTTGCCGTTGATGCCGTTCCAGAGGATGTCCTCGACGTACGAGGCGACGCGCTTGGCTTCCTGCACGTTGGCCATGCTGGCGGAACCCTTTTCGCGGGTGACCTCACCGGCGACGGAGTGGAAGATCAGTGGGAAGCTGTAGTTTGGCAGACGGCGCCAACCGATGGCCCAGTTGGTGAGTTCCGGGGCGGCTTTGACGCGCAATTGACCCTCGTAGAACGCTTGGTTGGGGAATTTGAGCAGGGCTTGATGCGACCGGAAGTTGTCCCGGAGCAGCGTGATGACGCGCGGATCGTAACTTCCGGTGAGTTCGTCCCTGCGGTACAGCTCGTGGTCGGTTAGACGCTCCAGTAGCGACATTCCGTGGTTGGTTTTGTCGAGGAAATCGCACTGGATGACCGGTCCGAGCTGTTTCGGATCTCCGGCGAGGACGATGCTCGTTGTTTCTTCGCCTTTTCCGGTGCCAAAACTCGCGATGGGAACCAGGCAGGAAATCTCCTTGGCACTGCCACATTCGTCAATAAAAATATGACTGAAATGACCCGTTGGAACCTGGTACATGACCAACCGTCCGGCGGTTGACAGGGTACACACGATGACCTGGAAGCCTAGAATCTTGCCATGAATTCCAGCGGCATTTGGAGTTTCGAACAAATTCGACACGTTCATGACGCGTTGATCGATGAAATCTTTCTTCTTCTCGAGGGACTTGGCGAAGAAGCGCAAAACTCGTTGCTCCGGCAGGATCCGCAACAGCCGGACGGTGAGCTCGTTCGCGGCCGCGTTGGAAGTGGCCATGGCGAGGATTTTCGCGTTTGGTTTAAGCTTGCAGATTTGCCCGATGGCCTCAACCAAGGTGGCCGTTTTGCCCGTTCCAGGAGGCCCAAACAGCAAATACGGCGCCGGGTAGGACGTCCCGTTCACAATGCTCTGAATGGCCTCCGCTTGCTCCTGATTGGAGGCCACACTCGGTTGGAACCACTCGAAACTCGTAAACCGTTCCTCCTCCTTCCCCAGAACCTCCTTAGGAAACAAAACCTTCTCAATAAAGCCATCCTTCAGCAACTCCAAAGCGCGATACTCCAACCGAAAGACGGTTCGCTCCGCGATAAACTCGACCTTCTCCACCATCGATTCTTCCGGCAGTCGCACCTTCAAATCCAGCCGAACCCGCACGAACCTCCCCGCCATACTGTCAACCGTGCCGGAAAAAAAGTTCCTCGGACGCTTGCACCCCTCATCGCTGTGCTCAATGTGCAGGCAGTTCTTCTGGTGCACCGTCAGCCGAACCTCGGTATCTCGGCGAATCTCCGAATCTTCCGACAGCTGAAACCGATAGCAAAAGCCACCATCGTTCGCTTCCTCCGCTTCCGGTGCCACCCCGACAGCCTCCAAACAGCACTCCCGATAAACGCCGTTCAGATGTTCGTCCTCGATCTGGTTCAACAGCCGCAGCCGGTCCCGGTAATTGTCCAGCCCCAGCGGAACCGACCCGCCCTTGATGAGTTCCAGTTCGGCCAGCAGGGCGTCCACCGCCGGTGTCCAACCATCCGAGCGACAATAATTGCTGGCGCAAAGCGTTCGGATCGGTTCCGGAACGTCGTACGGTTTGAGCTGTTCCGCGCTGGGAAAACGAAAATTGTAAATAAACCAAAATCAAGGAAAAGCTTATTTACGAGTTACCGTTTCTGAACCTTGGCCTCCGGCGTTTCCTGGGGCGCGTTCCAGCGAGAGCGCTTCATTTTTGGGGCTGGAATGTCACGGGGTATCGGTTGTCCGGGGTCCGGTTGAGCTGCTGGCGTCGGTTCCTTCGCGGAGATTTCGAGCACCAAACGCACGTTGTAGTCAAACGTCAGAAGTGAGAATTAAGGAAAACCTTAAGGAAAACAAGAAAGAGCAGGGTTGCCAGTTTGACATTCTGGGTACAGAACACATTTGCTAATTCGATTTTTGGTAAAATAATTTAAATGGGCCAAAGCCGAAGTGTAAATGCTTCTTAAAATGCTCGTTAGTTGAATATTTAAAACGCATTGAATTTTAAAGTTTTTTATGTTAAAAAATTCCAAAAATTATAGACATTCCATAAACCTGTAAAAAAAATAAAAAAAAACAAAAACTCCCTAAAATTCTAAAATTCTAAAATTCTAAAATTCTAAAATTCTAAAATTCTAAAATTCTAAAATTCTAAAATTCTAAAATTCTAAAATTCTAAAATTCTAAAATTCTAAAATCCTAAAATTCTAAAATTCTAAAATTCTAAAATTCTAAAATTCTAAAATTCTAAAATTCTAAAATTCTAAAATTCTAAAATTCTAAAATTCTAAAATCCTAAAATTCTAAAATTCTAAAATTCTAAGATTCTAAAATTCAAAAATTCTAAAATTCTAAAATTCAAAAATTCTAAAATTCAAAAATTCAAAAATTCAAAAATTCTAAAATTCAAAAATTCTAAAATTCAAAAATTCAAAAATTCAAAAATTCTAAAATTCTAAAATTCTAAAATTCTAAAATTCTAAAATTCTAAAATTCTAAAATTCTAAAATTCTAAAATTCTAAAATTCTAAAATTCTAAAATTCTAAAATTCTAAAATTCTAAAATTCTAAAATTCTAAAATTCTAAAATTCTAAAATTCTAAAATTCTAAAATTCTAAAATTCTAAAAATTCTAAAATTCTAAAATTCTAAAATTCTAAAATTCTAAAATTCTAAAATTCTAAAATTCTAAAATTCTAAAATTCTAAAATTCTAAAATTCTAAAATTCTAAAATTCTAAAATTCTAAAATTCTAAAATTCTAAAATTCTAAAATTCTAAAATTCTAAAATTCTAAAATTCTAAAATTCTAAAATTCTAAAATTCTAAAATTCTAAAATTCTAAAATTCTAAAATTCTAAAATTCTAAAATTCTAAAATTCTAAAATTCTAAAATTCTAAAATTCTAAATTTCTAAAATTCTAAAATTCTAAAATTCTAAAATTCTAAAATTCTAAAATTCTAAAATTCTAAAATTCTAAAATTCTGAAATTCTAAAATTCTAAAATTCTAAAATTCTAAATTCAAAAATTCTAAAAATTCTAAAAATTCTAAAATTCTAAAATTCTAAAATTCTAAAATTCTAAAATTCTAAAATTCTAAAATTCTAAAATTCTAAAATTCTAAAATTCTAAAATTCTAAAATTCTAAAATTCTAAAATTCTAAAATTCTAAAATTCTAAAATTCTAAAATTCTAAAATTCTAAAATTCTAAAATTCTAAAATTCTAAAATTCTAAAATTCTAAAATTCTAAAATTCTAAAATTCTAAAATTCTAAAATTCTAAAATTCAAAAATTCAAAAATTCTAAAATTCTAAAATTCTAAAATTCTAAAATTCTAAAATTCTAAAATTCTAAAATTCTAAAATTCTAAAATTCTAAAATTCTAAAATTCTAAAATTCTAAAATTCTAAAATTCTAAAATTCTAAAATTCTAAAATTCTAAAATTCTAAAATTCTAAAATTCTAAAATTCTAAAATTCTAAAATTCTAAAATTCTAAAATTCTAAAATTCTAAACTTCTAAAATTCTAAAATTCTAAAATTCAAAAATTCAAAAATTCTAAAATTCAAAAATTCAAAAATTCTAAAATTATAAAATTCTAAAATTCTAAAATTCTAAAATTCTAAAATTCTAAAATTCTAAAATTCTAAAATTCTAAAATTCTAAAATTCTAAAATTCTAAAATTCTAAAATTCTAAAATTCTAAAATTCTAAAATTCTAAAATTCTAAATTTATTCTAAAATTCTAAAATTCTAAAATTCTAAAATTCTAAAATTCTAAAATTCTAAAATTCTAAAATTCTAAAATTCTAAAATTCTAAAATTCTAAAATTCTAAAATTCTAAAATTCTAAAATTCTAAAATTCTAAAATTCTAAAATTCTAAAATTCTAAAATTCTAAATTTCTAAAATTCTAAAATTCTAAAATTCTAAAATTCTAAAATTCTAAAATTCTAAAATTCTAAAATTCTAAAATTCTAAAATTCTAAAATTCTAAAATTCTAAAATTCTAAAATTCTAAAATTCTAAAATTCTAAAATTCTAAAATTCTA
The DNA here is from genome assembly GCF_016801865.2 of Culex pipiens pallens. Lineage (NCBI taxonomy): Eukaryota > Metazoa > Arthropoda > Insecta > Diptera > Culicidae > Culex > Culex pipiens. The sequence continues at coordinate 209,557,022 of NC_068938.1, forward strand.
AAATTCTAAAATTCTAAAATTCTAAAATTCTAAAATTCTAAAATTCTAAAATTCTAAAATTCTAAAATTCTAAAATTCTAAAATTCTAAAATTCTAAAATTCTAAAATTCTAAAATTCTAAAATTCTAAAATTCTAAAATTCTAAAATTCTAAAATTCTAAAATTCTAAAATTCTAAAATTCTAAAATTCTAAAATTCTAAAATTCTAAAATTCTAAAATTCTAAAATTCTAAAATTCTAAAATTCTAAAATTCTAAAATTCTAAAATTCTAAAATTCTAAAATTCTAAAATTCTAAAATTCTAAAATTCTAAAATTATAAAATTCTAAAATTCTAAAATTCTAAAATTCTAAAATTCTAAAATTCTAAAATTCTAAAATTCTAAAATTCTAAAATTCTAAAATTCTAAAATTCTAAAATTCTAAAATTCTAAAATTCTAAAATTCTAAAATTCTAAAATTCTAAAATTCTAAAATTCTAAAATTCTAAAATTCTAAAATTCTAAAAATTCTAAAATTCTAAAATTCTAAAATTCTAAAATTCTAAAATTCTAAAATTCTAAAATTCTAAAATTCTAAAATTCTAAAATTCTAAAATTCTAAAATTCTAAAATTCTAAAATTCTAAAATTCTAAAATTCTAAAATTCTAAAATTCTAAAATTCTAAAATTCTAAAATTCTAAAATTCTAAAATTCTAAAATTCTAAAATTCTAAATTCTAAAATTCTAAAATTCTAAAATTCTAAAATTCTAAAATTCTAAAATTCTAAAATTCTAAAATTCTAAAATTCTAAAATTCTAAAATTCTAAAATTCTAAAATTCTAAAATTCTAAAATTCTAAAATTCTAAAATTCTAAAATTCTAAAATTCTAAAATTCTAAAATTCTAAAATTCTAAAATTCTAAAATTCTAAAATTCTAAAATTCTAAAATTCTAAAATTCTAAAATTCTAAAATTCTAAAATTCTAAAATTCTAAAATTCTAAAATTCTAAAATTCTAAAATTCTAAAATTCTAAAATTCTAAAATTCTAAAATTCTAAAATTCTAAAATTCTAAAATTCTAAAATTCTAAAATTCTAAAATTCTAAAATTCTAAAATTCTAAAATTCTAAAATTCTAAAATTCTAAAATTCTAAAATTCTAAAATTCTAAAATTCTAAAATTCTAAAATTCTAAAATTCTAAAATTCTAAAATTCTAAAATTCTAAAATTCTAAAATTCTAAAATTCTAAAATTCTAAAATTCTAAAATTCTAAAATTCTAAAATTCTAAAATTCTAAAATTCTAAAATTCTAAAATTCTAAAATTCTAAAATTCTAAAATTCTAAAATTCTAAAATTCTAAAATTCTAAAATTCTAAAATTCTAAAATTCTAAAATTCTAAAATTCTAAAATTCTAAAATTCTAAAATTCTAAAATTCTAAAATTCTAAAATTCTAAAATTCTAAAATTCTAAAATTCTAAAATTCTAAAATTCTAAAATTCTAAAAATTCTAAAATTCTAAAATTCTAAAATTCTAAAATTCTAAAATTCTAAAATTCTAAAATTCTAAAATTCTAAAATTCTAAAATTCTAAAATTCTAAAATTCTAAAATTCTAAAATTCTAAAATTCTAAAATTCTAAAATTCTAAAATTCTAAAATTCTAAAATTCTAAAATTCTAAATTCTAAAATTCTAAAATTCTAAAATTCTAAAATTCTAAAATTCTAAAATTCTAAAATTCTAAAATTCTAAAATTCTAAAATTCTAAAATTCTAAAATTCTAAAATTCTAAAATTCTAAAATTCTAAAATTCTAAAATTCTAAAATTCTAAAATTCTAAAATTCTAAAATTCTAAAATTCTAAAATTCTAAAATTCTAAAATTCTAAAATTCTAAAATTCTAAAATTCTAAAATTCTAAAATTCTAAAATTCTAAAATTCTAAAATTCTAAAATTCTAAAATTCTAAAATTCTAAAATTCTAAAATTCTAAAATTCTAAAATTCTAAAATTCTAAAATTCTAAAATTCTAAAATTCTAAAATTCTAAAATTCTAAAATTCTAAAATTCTAAAATTCTAAAATTCTAAAATTCTAAAATTCTAAAATTCTAAAATTCTAAAATTCTAAAATTCTAAAATTCTAAAATTCTAAAATTCTAAAATTCTAAAATTCTAAAATTCTAAAATTCTAAAATTCTAAAATTCTAAAATTCTAAAATTCTAAAATTCTAAAATTCTAAAATTCTAAAATTCTAAAATTCTAAAATTCTAAAATTCTAAAATTCTAAAATTCTAAAATTCTAAAATTCTAAAATTCTAAAATTCTAAAATTCTAAAATTCTAAAATTCTAAAATTCTAAAATTCTAAAATTCTAAAATTCTAAAATTCTAAAATTCTAAAATTCTAAAATTCTAAAATTCTAAAATTCTAAAATTCTAAAATTCTAAAATTCTAAAATTCTAAAATTCTAAAATTCTAAAATTCTAAAATTCTAAAATTCTGGATTTGGTTTTCGGCTTTCAGTCATTTAGCAGTGAAAACAATGTATTGTTTCAATTTCCGACGTTTCGGCAAATTTATTGCCTTTTTCAAGGATTCTAAAAAATATTTTTTTTTTTTTTTTTTGTTTTTAACTATTAGTGCTTGTTTTAGGTGGGAAAATACTGTTGGTTAGATACTGCAGAGCTCACTGCAAAGCACCTACAACATAAGGGACTCCTACAGCTTCTGTGACTACATCAACGGCATCACCCTCCCAGCTGACTATGTGTTGGTATCCCTGGACGTTGTTTCTCTTTTCACGTGCATTCCCTTCGAACTTGTTCGACGCGATATCACGTTCAACTGGAGCGACATACAGAAACACACCAACATAAACCTGGAAATCATGTTGGAAATCATCGAGTTCATCATGAAATCATGCTACTTCACATTCGAGGGAAAGTTCTACTCACAAATTTTTGGAACTGCCATGGGTAACCCCCTGTCGTCCCCACTAGCCGATCTCGTCATGGAGAATCTGATGCACGCCGTCGTCAAAAAGCTCGATTTTCAACCACCAGTGCTCAAGAAGTACGTCGACGACCTGATCGTAGCGCTTCCCCTGAACAAGTTGAAACACGTCCAAGACTCATTCAATAGCTACAGCCAACACATCCAATTCACCTACGAGCTAGAAGAAAACAGGAGACTGCCGTATCTGGACATGGTATTGGTCCGCACCGAAGCCCAACAGATCCGGACGGAATGGTACCGAAAGCCAATTTCGAGTGGTCGTTTTCTGGACTTCTTCTCCTGCCACACCACGAGCCAGAAGGTCAATACAGCTATGAACTTCATACAACGTGTAGACAAACTGTCTACCAACTTAAACACTCGGGAAAAAATGAAGATCGTGGACAGGGAGCTAGAAATCAATCATTACCCAAAACCCCTTCGGCGTCGACTCATCAACTGCCAGCTATGTAACCGTTCCAGCAACGGCAACCAACAACAACAACAACAAACGCAACAAGCCGAACCGAGCCACCAGCAGACAAACATCTGCTACCGATCCATACCAAACATCCCAACCTTGTCACAAACTATAGCCAAAACACTCAAGCAGGACTACCCGGAGGTACGGTTAGCTTTCCGCAACACCAACACTGTGGGCTCAAGCTTCTTCAGCAACATGAAGGACAAGGTGCCCACGGAGAACCACACCAACGTCATCTATGCTATCCCATGCAACGAATGTGAGAGTTCGTACATCGGGATGACAACAACGCAGCTGAAAACGAGGATGTCGAGCCACAGAAGCGACATAAAACGGTTGGACGAGCTGCTACAGGCGGGACACACCACTGACGACTACAAGATAGCCGAGCTGAGGCAGAAAACAGCTTTGCTCGAGCACAGCATCGCAAAACAACATTCTTTCGACACGAAAAAAGTAAGAATCTTAGACCAACACAACCGTGGTACAGCTCTACCAATCCTAGAGATGTGCCATATCACGAACAATAACCATACCGTAAACAAACGTACAGATACAGAGGGCCTGAGTATTATCTACGCAGGATTACTACACACACTTAAAACTAAAAACTATAAACACAGAAAACCCAACACAGTAACACCGGGTGAAACAGAACAAGAATAGTATTCCCTCCCTTCTCCCACATTTGACCCACATTTAGTACACAAAATGACCCAAATTCTAGCCATGCCTTTGACGCTTTTTGGTGAACAAACCGCCATTAAGCTCCGTTCGATTGAAATTGACCGTTTCGTGGATAGTGCAACACAAAAAGTTTTTTCGAAACCGAAACCAGCAGCTACCAGCATAATATGTGCTGCTATGCAGTAAGTGCCCTTAGAACCACTTGAAACATTGCTCAATTTTAACACCCCCCCCCCCCCCCTCTTTGTGCAAACCCTTAAAATTACAGCCAACTAAGACTGAGGAACAACAACAAAAGACAGTTATCAATTTACCCAAAACCCCAAAAATAACAAGAAAACAAACCGTTTTTGTAAGTAACCAACAGTATTTTCCCACCTAAAACAAGCACTAATAGTTAAAAACAAAAAAAAAAAAAAAAATATTTTTTAGAATCCTTGAAAAAGGCAATAAATTTGCCGAAACGTCGGAAATTGAAACAATACATTGTTTTCACTGCTAAATGACTGAAAGCCGAAAACCAAATCCAAAATTGTAGAGTAACAGTCGAGAGCATAACTACTGAAAATGATTGAGGCGCCAGAGATGACCATCAGTTTTTACGGATCCATCGAACGGAATTATGGTGAACAGGTCAAAGCATTGTTCAAGACTTTGGCCACCCACACAAGAAAATTAGGAAGCGCTCAAGCCCGAAAAAGCTTCCTGATCCGATGCAGAAAGAGAGGGGTTTTCCCTTCCCACATCACACATACATTCCGCTGTGTGTACCAACTATTAGAGGCGAACAGCCCATTCTTAAGGGAACTAGACAGATGCATTGGAAACTTCAAAAAACGGCTACTGAGCATAGAAATCAAACAAGCATACCACACCCTCACCAACCTACAGAACACCATCCGTCAAACCAGAGCAAAAATCACCGAAACTGTCCCGGAAGCCGATTACAAACCATTTTTTGACTCCCAGGACAACTACCACGTCCATAACCTGGCTACCCAATCACACACAACAAAAAAGAAGTTCCACAACATAATTGCTGCTATGGCAGAACAAAACAACAGTATACCTGGACTGAACCAAGCCGCCATTCACAATGGTACAGACAAACAAATACCACACGAAGCAGCCATACTCCTCAGCCTTGGTCCAAAATTCGCCCTCCCACCGCACTCCATTGAGCAAATCCCGTTTTTCCATCTTCTGGCCGATGTTGAAAACATCTTGCACACCAAAGACAAACCAATGCAGATAACGCCCCGCCGCAAAGTTGCTGACCCAGCCACTATTGCCGTGCAAAACACAAACAGGTGCAAGATTACCAACAACATACAGAACTACCTGCACCAGTTTATCAACAACCCGCAGCCACCCACACCATTAGCACAATTTCTCAAAACGAGTGCGAAAGCCACGAGAGAGTTTCTGCGAACGCACAAAGAGCTTGTCGTACTAAAAGCTGACAAGGGCAATAAAACCGTGATTATGAACGGCAACGACTACAAGTCTAAGATGCTAGCTCTACTCTCGGACACCAAAACATACGCCACGGCCAATCGCGACCCAACATCAAGTATCCAGAGCAAGAACAACGAGATTGTTAAGCGTTTGAAACGACTAGATGCCATAAACGATCGGTTAGAGAATGAGCTAATGTCCAGAAAAGCTTTATGCCCAAGAATCTACGGGCAACCCAAAGCTCACAAAGCTGGATTACCACTACGACCAGTAGTTCCAAACATGACAGCACCCACCTACACTCTCTCAAAGTTCGTTGGACAGATACTGCAGAGCTCACTGCAAAGCACCTACAACATAAGGGACTCCTACAGCTTCTGTGACTACATCAACGGCATCACCCTCCCAGCTGACTATGTGTTGGTATCCCTGGACGTTGTTTCTAAAATTCTAAAATTCTAAAATTCTAAAATTCTAAAATTCTAAAATTCTAAAATTCTAAAATTCTAAAATTCTAAAATTCTAAAATTCTAAAATTCTAAAATTCTAAAATTCTAAAATTCTAAAATTCTAAAATTCTAAAATTCTAAAATTCTAAAATTCTAAAATTCTAAAATTCTAAAATTCTAAAATTCTAAAATTCTAAAATTCTAAAATTCTAAAATTCTAAAATTCTAAAATTCTAAAATTCTAAAATTCTAAAATTCTAAAATTCTAAAATTCTAAAATTCTAAAATTCTAAAATTCTAAAATTCTAAAATTCTAAAATTCTAAAATTCTAAAATTCTAAAATTCTAAAATTCTAAAATTCTAAAAGTCTAAAATTCTAAAATTCTAAAATTCTAAAATTCTAAAATTCTAAAATTCTAAAATTCTAAAATTCTAAAATTCTAAAATTCTAAAATTCTAAAATTCTAAAATTCTAAAATTCTAAAATTCAAAAATTCTAAAATTCAAAAATTCTAAAATTCTAAAATTCTAAAATTCTAAAATTCTAAAATTCTAAAATTCTAAAATTCTAAAATTCTAAAATTCTAAAATTCTAAAATTCTAAAATTCTAAAATTCTAAAATTCTAAAATTCTAAAATTCTAAAATTCTAAAATTCTAAAATTCTAAAATTCTAAAATTCTAAAATTCTAAAATTCTAAAATTCTAAAATTCTAAAATTCTAAAATTCTAAAATTCTAATAGTCTAAAATTCTAAAATTCTAAAATTCTAAAATTCTAAAATTCTAAAATTCTAAAATTCTAAAATTCTAAAATTCTAAAATTCTAAAATTCTAAAATTCTAAAATTCTAAAATTCTAAAATTCTAAAATTCTAAAATTCTAAAATTCTAAAATTCTAAAATTCTAAAATTCTAAAATTCTAAAATTCTAAAATTCTAAAATTCTAAAATTCTAAAATTCTAAAATTCTAAAATTCTAAAATTCTAAAATTCTAAAATTCTAAAATTCTAAAATTCTAAAATTCTAAAATTCTAAAATTCTAAAATTCTAAAATTCTAAAATTCTAAAATTCTAAAATTCTAAAATTCTAAAATTCTAAAATTCTAAAATTCTAAAATTCTAAAATTCTAAAATTCTAAAATTCTAAAATTCTAAAATTCTAAAATTCTAAAATTCTAAAATTCTAAAATTCTAAAATTCTAAAATTCAAAAATTCAAAAATTCAAAAATTCAAAAATTCTAAAATTCTAAAATTCTAAAATTCTAAAATTCTAAAATTCTAAAATTCTAAAATTCTAAAATTCTAAAATTCTAAAATTCTAAAATTCTAAAATTCTAAAATTCTAAAATTCTAAAATTCTAAAATTCTAAAATTCTAAAATTCTAAAATTCTAAAATTCTAAAATTCTAAAATTCTAAAATTCTAAAATTCTAAAATTCTAAAATTCTAAAATTCTAAAATTCTAAAATTCTAAAATTCAAAAATTCTAAAATTCAAAAATTCTAAAATTCTAAAATTCTAAAATTCTAAAATTCTAAAATTCTAAAATTCTAAAATTCAAAAATTCTAAAATTCTAAAATTCTAAAATTCTAAAATTCTAAAATTCTAAAATTCTAAAATTCTAAAATTATAAAATTCTAAAATTCTAAAATTCTAAAATTCTAAAATTCTAAAATTCTAAAATTCTAAAATTCTAAAATTCTAAAATTCTAAAATTCTAAAATTCTAAAATTCTAAAATTCTAAAATTCTAAAATTCTAAAATTCTAAAATTCTTAAATTCTTAAATTCTTAAATTCTAAAACTCTAAAACTCTAAAATTCTAAAATTCTAAAATTCTGCCGCCGATCCGTTGTAATAATCTAACAAGACTTTTACGAACTAGATTATTAATCATTGGCGACTGCTGTCGACGTGAGAAAGGGATTTTATAGCCCCAGACGTGACTGCTGCTGATGTTTACTCGAAACAATCTGTCGATTTACACGACACGAGGGCTTCCTCGAGTGCCACTTCCCGCCAAACTATGATATCGCCGATGGGTGGGGGATGTGTGATTTGCAGCGTGGGCGTTTTTTCTTTTCTTTCAGCAAAACTATTGAAAATAAATCAGTTAAGGGTAATAGGTTCACAATTCTTGTTGAGCTCAAGCGGAACAGTTAGATTGAGTTTCGTGTTGGTCAAAAGATAAGTTTTCTTAAAAGAGTTGAAATATGGATAGTGGATTTTTAAAGTCTTACCGGTCTTACCTTGAGTATGGTTCCAGTTCGAGTAACTTACTCAGGCCCAGATCAACTCGTGGTAGACCCTTTGGAAGACCTTCGGATAACAGACCCTTCATAAAGCGGTAACTCTTGTAATTAAATTAAAAGTTTAAATTTCAACCACGTGTTCTTGGTCCAGCACGTACAAGAAGCCACCTAAAATCGAAATTGCGGAGTACGAGGTTCCCGAAGCGGTCAGGCGAATTTACGAGAACAAATTCAAGCCTTCCGCTACATTCGGTACGGAGGAAAACCTGCTGTTGGCCGAAGTTGCGGAAGCTAAGCAAGGATTACCGCTGACGGTGTCCAACTACAAGCCACGCCTGGAATTGCTGAACCAAATCGAGGATGAACACGTGAACAAAGAATTCCGGAGGTGCTTCATCCTTGCGCCAACCTTGGTTCCCAAACCGAATCTGGTAGACCGTGCAGTTGGTGGTTTCAAGTACCAGTTATCAGTAAGGGAAAGGGGAATGATTATTTTTGTAGGTCTATTTTTTAAGGAGTGATTTTTCTTGCAGAAGCACCAGATCAGAAAATATTCCTCCATCATCAAAGAAGACGTTGGAGTTCGTTTCAGTGTTGAATTTAGTGACGATGAGATTAAAAAGTTTTCGGGTACTGTGGACCTAGTGGACGCGAAATATGTGATCATTTTTACTGAAAAAGAGCTACAGTATAACAGAGTGACTAAGATTGAGTTTCTTGCCGAAAGGACCACGTATCAGATGGAGTACCGCGCTCTGGAGATGTTACAAGAGAGCGTTATAGAGCGGGTGTTCTTTGCTGAATCTTACACCGGGAAAAGCGCGCGAAACCCGTATATTTATTTTTCAAGGTTAGTTCTAAATTGATGAAATGAAGGTTAGTCACCTAAACCGTACTAATCAGTTTCAGCTTCGAGTGGTTTCGGCCGAGTGTTGCTTCAAATCATGAACAAGTACAAGCGATTCAGAATATCGTAAATCAAACATCATTTCCAGCGCCTTACGTGCTGTTTGGTCCACCGGGTACCGGTAAAACGTCCACCCTCGTGGAAGCCATCGGACAGATCTACAAGCTTCTACCCACGGCGAATGTCCTAGCAGTGGCCACTTCGAATTCGGCCGCCAACGAGCTTACCAGCCGACTGTTGGAAATTATTCCAGAGAAAGACATCTTTCGGTTTTTTGCCAAATCATGCGCGCGCAAAAAGAAAGACATAGAACAAGACGTGCTGGACGTGTCAAATCTTCGAAGCTGGAATATTGGTATGGACGGCAAGAGGTTTTATGAGAATATCCGCCCTTGCCGAGTGGTTCTTTGTACCGCGTCAACTGCTGGTCGCCTGGTAAATTCAGATGTTCCAAAGAACCACTTCAGCTACATCTTCATCGATGAGTGTGGAAGCGCCAAAGAGGTTTCCAGTCTGGTCCCGATAATCGGCATTGGTGTTCATGGCAGTGACATTACAGCCAGTATTGTGCTGGCTGGGGATCCGAAGCAATTGGGACCGGTTATTCCGTACGCATATCTGAATGATACCACACACAGCGTGTCCTTGCTAGAGCGCATCGCGGACAAGGGGCTGTATGCACGAGATCGCTGTAGAGGAAAATACGATCCCCGAGTTATCACCCAACTCAGGGATAACTTCCGCTCACATCTGTAGGAATCTAACCTCAGACAACAAGAGCCGGCAGATCAACTATGGTTGACGTCTAGATATTCGATGGAGGGGTTAGTTAGAATCAGAGTGTGAGACGGTCGGGCACGCGAGTGGTGGCGGCAATAAACAATATTATTAGCCGCCAGTGAAGTGTTTCTTTTAATCCGATTCCTCATTTCGGCTGATCGTCTACATTGGCGACGAGGAGAAAAATCGGAGATAAGAGGAAATTGATCGCTGGTTTGGATTCTACACGTGGTAAGGTTGAATTTGTTTTGCAGGAGGAGGAAAAGGTCAGGAGGTGCCGGGATATGTAAAGGTGTGCGTGTTTGCATGTTCGGACGTTGTGAAACGGATGTCGTGATTTGCATTAGTGTGAGAGTATCACGCCGTGCAAAATAATCCATCGTGGCAACATCCGAGTGCCAAGAAAGACGGCAATCTGATATCATTTTTTATAAAAAAATTATATATGTTGATGTTTTTGTTGTTGTTGCTTCTTACACGGTGCCGAGGTATTACTTAATTTGTTATTATAGGATATAATCGAGTTGTACCCAATTTTAAGTATCTTTAGAGAGAAAGATTTTGAGCTAGTGAGGGTTTAGATCGAGGTTTAAATATTGAAAGTGCCGCCTACGTGAGCATGTATAGCGTGTTTGTGTACGGAAAAATAGGTTAAAATTTTTATCACAAAAGAAAATAGCACGCGCTAGGGTGCGTGAGATCGAGCGTAAATAATTTTATAAGAAATGTGTTGTGTGGTACTTCAACTGGTATAGTTCGAGTACAGCGAGTATTATTATATATTTTCAGTTTAGAGGCTTAGTGCCGGTGGGTTGGCTTAGTGCCGTTGGGAGGCTTAGTGCCGGATATTGGCTTAGTGCCGGGGGTTGGCTTAGTGCCGGGGGTTGGCTTAGTGCCGGGAGTTGGCTTAGTGCCGGGGGTTGGCTTAGTGCCGGGGGTTGGCTTAGTGCCGGAGGATGGCTTAGTGCCGGGGGTTGGCTTAGTGCCGGGGGTTGGCTTAGTGCCGGGGGTTGGCTTAGTGCCGGGGGTTGGCTTAGTGCCGGAGGATGGCTTAGTGCCGGGGGTTGGCTTAGTGCCGGGGGATGGCTTAGTGCCGGGGGATGGCTTAGTGCCGGGGGTTGGCTTAGTGCCGGGGGTTGGCTTAGTGCCGGGGGTTGGCTTAGTGCCGGAGGATGGCTTAGTGCCGGGGGTTGGCTTAGTGCCGGGGGATGGCTTAGTGCCGGGCTTTGGCTTGTGGATGTTCACTCATGCCTGGTGGAGAGATGGCTCGTGAATATCTGCTGTAAGGCCTGTGGGAGAAGAGCCTTGTGATTGTCCACTGATGCCTGGTGGAGAGATGGCTTGTGGATGATTACATGGAAGCTTGGTGAAGAGGAGGCTTGTAGATATTCACTCATGCCTGGCGGAGAGAGGGCTTGTGAATGTTTACTGTAAGGCCTGAGGGAGAAGGTGCTTGTGATTGTCCACTCATGCCCAGGCTTGCCACAAATACAGATTTTTCAGCACAGGCCCGAAACACAAACGAATTTTTTTTTAAAGCTAAAATAAATTTGAGCAGTTTTTGTTAAATCGGCTAAAAAGATAAACATTTTTAGCATCTTTTGGCATGTTCAGTTTTTGGTAAGAGTATTATTCTTTAAAGTTATACTCGATTGAGTGTTTGGTATGTGCCAAAAAAATCTGTATTTGTGGCAAGCCTGCTCATGCCTGGTGGAGAGATGGCTTGCGGATGATTACAAGGAAACCTGATGAAGGAGAGGCAGGTGGATGTTCGCACATGCCTAGTGTAGAAATAGCTGGTGAATACCCACTGTATTGGTCATGGTGTAAAAGCGGGTTGTGAGGGAAGGTGAAATTAGTGAGAATTGTCATGTTTCATAACTTTGAAGGGTTTCCGTGTGGTAGATTACCGTTGAGAATTAGGACTAGGATACAAAAGAATATGTCACTCGGTTTGGTTTGAGGTCCCATAAGTTCTTTTTGGAAATTAATAAGTTTGGTAAAGTGCTTTAGAGATATTTAAAAAAAAAACTAGTCACTTTCAGTTCTCGGTGACTTCAATTAGCAGGCCAAAAAAATCTCATCCCTCAACTTTCACTACCCTTCTTTCCGTCGCGAAATTCTCAAGAAAAAAAGAATAGCCGCTCTCTATCTCGTGTTTTGCGGTTTAAAAGAGGTTTGCAATTGCGTCAACAAACAAGCTTTAGGACACCTAGTTTCGAGTAGGAATCTCGTAATCGAAGACGCCAAGGAAATGCTGTAGAGCGAACCATTCATTTATTATTAAAAAACGAAGTTGACTTTATAGCTGTCGGCCACCATTGCTAGTACCAACCACTAGTGTCTTCCTTTTTATCTACAAGGACTTCGCCGCCCTGGGCTCCTAAGTGTATGAAAGTATGGCACGGAGCGACGGCGCCGAATACCCATATTTACACAAAGAATTTTAGAGCGCCCGCCGCGGGATTCGAACCTCCGACCTCTGGATTGTGAGTCCAGTGAGTCAGCGGTCCGATTGATCCACTCGGGCGGGACAATTTATAGGAAGAAATCTCACAAGCTATAGTGATGGTTGCTATACCCTCTGATGTTTGGTGCAAGGAATCATCCTCTCCTAGATCCTCTACCGTCAGCTGTCATCCCATGCAAGAAGGTTCGTGGGGCCCTACCAACCGGGCTTCACAGGCGCGCGCTACAACGGACCAAATATTTTGTCTCCGACAGATCCTCGAGAAATGTCGTGAGTACAACGTGGCCACACATCACATCTTCATCGATTTCAAGGCGGCCTATGATACAGTCGACCGCGAGCAGCTATGGCAGATCATGCACGAGAACGGGTTCCTGGATAAACTAACTCGGCTGATCAAGGCTACTTTGGATGGTGTGATGTGTCACGTGCGTGTTTCGGGGGAATTAGCGGAACCCTTTGGATCACGCCGAGGGCTGCGGCAAGGTGATGGCTTATACTGTGCGCTGCGCAACATTGTCCTTGAGGGCATTATCCGATGGGCGGACATCGAAACGAGTGGCACGATTATGAACAAGTCCTAACAGTTGCTTTTGCCGATGACATCGACATTGTGGCAAGAAACCTGGTGACGATTAAGGATGTCTACATCCGACTGAAGGTACAAGCAAGGCGTGTAGGACTTGGCATGAATACGACGAAGACGAAGTACATGAGAGGAAGGGGTTTTAAGGATGTCGGCCCCGCAAGTCTCGCCGCTCTAACTCCGGATGGTGATGAGTTGGAAGAGGTGAACGAGTTCGTGTACTTGGGATCGCTGGTAACCGCCGATAACGACGCCAGCAAAGAGATCCGGACTCGTATTTGGAAACTGGGAAACGTGCTTACTTCAGATTACGGGAGACCCTCACATCGGATCGAGTGCAACGCCGCACGGAGCTGACGATGTACAAAACACTTATTAGACCGGTAGTCCTCTATGGCCACGAGACCTGGACGATGCGGCAAGTGGACGAACGTGTCCTAGGAGTTTCCGAACGGAAGGTGCTGCGAACGATCTACGGCGAAGTGCATGTGTCTGACGGAGTGTCGGAACAAACAGAATAGCAGGGAAACCGCGCGCACGGTTGGGAGATCAAGTGAATGGTGATATCCGAAAGATCTGTAACCTGAGAAATTGGAGAGTTGCAGCACAAAACCGAGAAAGATGGAAGCGTCTTCTTACTACAGCATGCGTACCTGTTGCGCTATGCTGATTGGTATGGTATGGTATAATCATCAAATGACAGTTCATTTCTTTTTTTTTATCACTCATTTACAACACTGTGTAGAAGAAACATGGAGAAGTTGTAAAGCCAGATCTATCATCTCACACACTTACATGCAATAACAATACAAGGGATTAAACCTACAAAACATTTTCTTTGTATTACTGAGTCTTTTTAGTATCAGGACACGGATCGTGGGCGATTTTCGAGGAAGACCTGCAAGCACTCGAAGTTTGCGTTCGGCGGGTGCTGACTACGGTATGGCGGCGTCAGTGAGAACAACACATGCAGCAGAAGGATGGACCATGAGCGTAACTTCATGACAAACCAAGCATTCTAGAATTCACCAAAACGGGTCGTATCCGGTGGGTCGTACGCGTCGCCTATCGAACCAGACAATCAATCTGGTAAAGTAGGTATCTAAAAATAGCTAGTATGAACTTGGCAGAGAGGGCATACAGACAAGGTAGTTTAATTTAATTGAACCAGGTAGAAGAACGGGAACTCAGAAGCGAAACTTGAGAAAAGCAGCCCAGAACCGAGTTAAATGATAACGCATCTGGAGACAGCTCATGACCGGAAAGATGTTGGGATTGCTAGGAGGCTGTTTACATTGTTTATAAATTCATAAATTCGGTGTTGAACGAAATTGAATTTTGAAATGATAGTTCAGGATTATCTTTGATCATTTATATTTTTTCTTGGCTCGAAAGTTATTTTATACATAGGCTGAAACAATGTCGTATAATATTTTTTTCTAAATTAGAATATTAAAAGAACTATTGGGTGTCACCTGAAATAATAATTAATTTTCTAAATACATAATTGTAGACTGTTTGCTCAATATAAAGGATACATAAGTTAGGGAATCATTTCCATCTTATTATTTTTATTTTTATTTAACAGTTGCAAGTGAAGGAGGGGATAGATGAGGAGGATAGCGTCAAACGGTTGTGAATTGCAAAGATGAAATAATGTGATGAAACAGAAATTAAATTGACTAGTTAAGAAACGAGAGTGAAATGACAAACTTTCATCAGGTGAAATAACTTCGTTCAAAGTTCAAGGGTCTTCACAGAGATTATACTGTTTACAAAAATGCTTGTATGACTCAGCTAGAATAATTGTATTTAAAAAAATCATAACTAGATTTAAAAGAAATCCACTCGTGTGTTCAGATCAGGACAGATCGATAACTTCGGCAAACTGGTAAAGTGAAAAGTTTTCAATATGTTTAATTTTTAATTATTAAGTATATATCATTTTCAAGGAAGAGAGGGATGTAGGAATCTAACCTCAGACAACAAGAGCCGGCAGATCAACTATGGTTGACGTCTAGATATTCGATGGAGGGGTTAGTTAGAATCAGAGTGTGAGACGGTCGGGCACGCGAGTGGTGGCGGCAATAAACAATATTATTAGCCGCCAGTGAAGTGCTTCTTTTAATCCGATTCCTCATTTCGGCTGATCGTCTATAACATCCAACTTTGCTGGAGTTTCCGAATCGCGCCTTCTACCAAGGAGAACTTCGAGCGAAAGCTTCACCTGAGAAGACCCATTGGGCGGCCGGTTGGGACCGTCTACCGAATCGTTCTTTCCCGTTGATTTTCCACTCGGTGGTTGGCGAGACCATGCAAGATGAAAACTCATCCAGCATGTACAACGAGCAGGAAGCCGAGCAGGTACTTTCCTATGTGGAGCGTATCATTGAACATGGCATTTGTGGAAGGATGGTCGAGCAGAGCTCAATCGGTATAATCTCTCCATATGCCAGCCAAGTTCGACTATTGAGGAATTTGCTGAACAAGCGTCACTGGAGCGATATCGAAGTCGGATCGACGGAGCAATACCAGGGGCGGGAGAAGCCTATCATGCTGATGTCCACGGTGAGGGCTCGCAGCAAAAGTGCGGAATTTTTGAACAACGCTAAAAGAATTAACGTTTCGCTGACGAGGGCGCAAGCGCTGCTGATTGTGGTGGGCGATCCGGGCACGCTGGAAAGGATCGATCATTGGAGGAGTTTTATACGGTACTGCCGGGAGAATGGCGCCGTGGTCGAGAGTTCGGTGAAGTTGCTGGAAGGTCCAAGTACATCTAGAAAGTACAACAAGAAAAAGCCTCAAAAACCTGAACAAACTCGTAGTGGCGCAGAGCAGGAAAGCTTGGATTCCATTGAGGAAATGAACATGATGCTTAGATTTCTGGGAATCCATCGGGATTGTTTAGATTCGGACTTGGATTAGCTTTGATGTGTTGCGATGTTGAAATAAAACATTTTTTGTCCTAACATCTGGTTTCAATTTCCATGCATATTCCTACTCGGTCCTAGGCGTCCGAAGGCTTGAAATGGGGGGCTCCCCTCAAAACACTTTTTGCACCTAGAATCTCTTCCTCCCCGAGATTTGAACAGACGATCTTAAGATTACCTTGCCTATCGACCTAACAAATCCGGCTTGGACCAACATTTACTTCCTTCCCACTCCAAAGAATGGTGTGATCCGGCGCGATCAAACATTGCTCATCTCATGAAATGCTAACCGGGGTCGACAGGGATTGAACTCAGCGCAGCTAGAGTGAGAAGAAACCACGCGTAGTATTACGCCACCGACCCCCGAATGTACAACGGTAAAAAACACCATTTCTGTTCACTTTTTGGTTGCAAAAAAAAAAAATTGACAAGACAAGACAAGACAACTTTTTTTTCGATAGATCAACTATGGTCCCCTTGGAAATAGCTGTCAAGTAGGAACTTTTCTGTCAAGAAGAACCACGAGGTTGAGGTTGATTTATTCAATTCAATTCAATTCAATTGGTGTTTAGGCCGATGCAAATATTTAAAAAAGTTTTTGTCCCTCGGCCCTGGCCGAGGTCAAGGGGGGAGGGCAAAAAAATAAAAAATATAAAAATTTTAATAACAAGCCATAGTCTTCACATTTAAATGAAAAAAGTGTTTTAAAATGCATTTTACACTAGTTCAGTTGTTTTGCAATCATTAGTTTTCAAAAAATCTAAGATCTGACAAAAACAAAAATTGTATCGAAAAAAAAGATTTTGCATCGAAAATTTTCAAAAAATCTTAAGATTTTTTAATTAACCCAAACATGCTAAAAATGATTTTAAACACAGGAGAATGTATTTTAATTTGATTTCAGTTGGTTGCACTTGAATTTTCATTGAAATTTTGAAGTTTATTGTAAAAATATTTTTTTTGCCCCCTGATTTTTCGGGCCAATTTTGAAGGGGGGGGGGGGGGGGGGGTGACACAAACTTTTAAAAATATTTGTACCAGCCTTATTAGAATTTAACAGTTCTGCTCCAGGATGTTACATTTGCAATTCAGAGATTTGGAGAACCTTTCAACTGAGATCAATTCATAAGCCTTTACAGGAAGGGTATATGTTTCTAAGTTTAGATTTTGCTAGCTGCGTGCTCTTTTTGGGAAAATAAATTTTGAGAAAAAAAACCCTAGAAGGTTGATTTAAAAATCCATTTTAAACTCTTTGTGGTCATTTTACTCAGAAAAATAAGCTTTATCGTCGTGAACAGTAATATCAGCAATCTAAGCTTGATTTTAGGACCCAATTGCTCCAAGATTTCTGTTTCACACATTTTAGTATCTTCAAAACTACGAGAACTATAGATATAATTTGTGATTGTTCCCTTAATGTACTGTTTTTAAAACTGACTATTTTGACGTTTATCAATTTTGGAAAAAGAAGACAACAACTTCCGTAGTCGCTGTGCACCCTTAATTTTTTTTCAGTTTCATCAGTTGTGATAAAAGTTTTCCTAAAATTGCTGTAAAGTTCAACCAAAGAGTATGTTCACCATTGAACATGAAGTTCAAACTAGCGAATCCACCCTGTACCTCACCTATCTAATCCAATCTGGTACTTCACAAGTTTCCACACGAAAACCTCAGTCACAGGGCTGCAAATTCCGCGCCGATGTCCACTCCCTCGGCGCTCTCGCTTTTTGTTTTGACATTTCTCACAACACGACCAAAACACATCAAACCACGTTTTTCTTCTTTCGGGTCGCCACGACCGATCCGCACCCGTGTTCGTTTGTCCATTTGCCGAATTTCGTTGGAAAATCGCGTTTATCGCGGTTGTGAAAAGTGTACAAAGTAGGCCGCCACCATGCCGAAAGTGAGCTCCCGCCCGGGGCCGCCCCGGAAGCTGTCGACGAACAAATCCGGCCACAGCATGAACCCGGAACGCTCGACGGAGGGCCTCAAGGGGGTGGCCAAGCCGCGGTCCAAATCGACGATCAAGCGGCTGCAGATGTACCGGAATTTCAAGGCCAAGCGGGATCGCAAGGGCAAGATTTTGACGCCGGCGCCGTTCCAGGGCTGGGTGTCGAGTGGGACGGTTTCGCGGGTGGAACCGTCGCCGAAGTGGTTCGCCAACTCGCGGGTCATTTCGCAGAGCTCGCTGCAAAAGTTCCAGGAGGAGATGGGCAAGGCGATTAAGGATCCGTACAAGGTGGTCATGAAGCAGACGAACTTGCCGATTACGTTGCTGAATGAAACGGCCAAATATCAGCGGGTTCACCTGTTGGATACGGAGAGCTTCGACACGACGTTCGGACCGAAGAAGCAGCGCAAGAAGGTGGCGCTGAAGGTGCGGGATTTGGAGGATTTGAGCAAGAATGCGGAGGAATCGGCGGAGCGGTACGACGAGGAGAAGGACCGGGACTTGGAGCGGGATGACGGTGGGGTTAAGGACAAGGTCCGGGAGTGGATTTTTGCTGCTGGTCAGAGCAAGCGAATCTGGAACGAGCTGCACAAGGTGATTGACTCGGCGGATGTGCTGCTGCAGGTTTTGGACGCGCGTGATCCGATGGGAACCCGGTCCAAGTACATCGAGGGATTCCTGAAGAAGGAGAAGCCTCACAAGCATCTGTTCTTTGTGCTGAACAAGGTGGATTTGGTGCCGATTTGGGTGACGCAGCGTTGGGTCGCGTTGCTGAGCAAGGAGTTCCCGACCATTGCGTTCCACGCCTCGTTGACGCATCCGTTTGGAAAGGGCGCCCTGATTAATCTGCTCCGCCAGATTGGCAAACTGCACGTGGACAAGAAACAAATCAGCGTCGGATTCATCGGCTATCCGAACGTGGGCAAGTCGTCCGTTATCAACGCACTGCGCAGCAAGAAGGTCTGCAACGTGGCCCCGATCGCCGGCGAAACCAAGGTCTGGCAGTACATCACGCTGATGAAGCGCATCTTCCTGATTGATTGTCCCGGAGTGGTCTATCCGACGGCGGAAACCGACACCGAAAAGGTTCTGAAGGGCGTGGTCCGTGTCGAGCTGGTCAACAATCCGGAAGATTACATCGAAGACGTTCTGTACCGAATCCGCAAGGAATACCTCGTCAAAACGTACGGCGTGACCGAGTGGATCTCGCACATTGACTTCCTGGAACAGATCGCGCGCAAAACCGGCAA
Organism: Culex pipiens pallens; assembly: GCF_016801865.2. Lineage (NCBI taxonomy): Eukaryota > Metazoa > Arthropoda > Insecta > Diptera > Culicidae > Culex > Culex pipiens. Next base: position 209,576,209 of record NC_068938.1, read on the forward strand.
ACTGCTCAAAAAGGGCGAACCCGACATCCAAACGGTGGCGAAAATGATCCTGAACGATTGGCAGCGCGGACGACTGCCGTTCTACGTCCCACCGGAAGGCTTTGAAATCCCCAAATCCGTCCTGGACGCCACCTCCATCACGGAAGACGACCAAAAGAGCTCGTTCTCCGGCGTGACCGCCACCCCGACCATCCCCGACTCGATCAAAAAGGGCAAGGAACTGTTCCAGATCCAGGACTTCCGCAAGATCAAGGTCAACCTGGAGTTTGAAAGCGAGGACGTGCGCGAAATCGACAAAATCGACCAGGAACTGCTGGAAAAGCTCAAAGAGGAAAAGAAGGCCGAAGCCCGCGAAAAGCGCGAAAAGAAGAAGCAAACCAGCGCAGCGGAACAGGACGAAGAATCGTCCGGCATTTCCGACTTTTACTCCGAGGACGAGTACGACGAGGAGAGCGGAAAGGTCGTCCACAAGAGTGCCAAGGCGGCCAAGTCCGCGAAATCGGCCAGCGGCAAGTTCAACGTCGAGGATGAAGCTGGTCAGCAGGACGGGGAGGCGGAGGAGGGGCAGGCTGCTGGTGGCAAGAGGCCGCTCAAGAAGACGGCGAAGCAGCGGAGGGCGGCCGAGCGGGCTGGGAAGCGGAAGAAGATCGGCAGCAACTTTTACGAGACGCACAACGTCAAGAACCGGAACCGCAACAAGAAGCAGGAGGCGCCTTAGGAGGTGGTGGGTAACGGGGGAGTGTGTGTTAGGTTTAAGAAGATGTTCTACAGAAGTTGCAGAAACAAGAAACAAATCTTATTAAAAATGTGTTGGATTTTTTATTTGAATTCGAAATACTTTACTCGTCTTTTTATGATTCATATTCCCGTATACAAGGCTGTATATCAGGCCTGTCCAACGCCCGGCCCGCGGGCCGGATCCGGCCCGTGAAGCCATTTCATCCGGCCCGCGACAGCTTTTCAAAATAGTTCTATGACCGGCCCTAAAGGCTGTTCATAAATTGTAAATAAATTTAGTGTCAAAATTTAAAAGATAATTTGGAGATCATATTTTCAGATATTACAACGAAACATTTATTTATTTAATTTTTGCTTTTGACATAAAATGTCTCTAATTCTACGTTTTGTTAGGATTTTGCCTTTGTATTTTTGTTAGTTTCTCAAAGTTTTGGCTGTTTTTACTTCTAAATGAATTGTTACAATGAGTAAGCAAAAATAATGTATTTTTTCAGAACATCTTTTTAATGATAAAGTTTAATGAAAAAAAGCTTCAGAAAAGCAAATTAATCATATCAAAAATAATATATTGAAATATTTAAAAATCTTTCAAAATGAGTCAAGAAATCAGACAGCATTTTTTTAAATTTACTTCAATAATTCTAAGAAAATTTAAGAATGACGAATTAAAAACTATCAGATATTTATTTTTTCTAAATTTCGTGTCTTTTAAATCATTTTGAAATGTTTTGTAAAATATTTGAATAAAGGTGCACAACAACGCAAAAATTGTTTTTTCGTAAAGAAGATTTGAATCCAAATTTCGATTCAATAAATTTTAACTTGTCCCGTTGATTTTTCAAACTTGAATGTTTTTTTTGTTAATGATATTAGGGTAAACAAAGCAAAGCAATCCACTTTAACGACCCCCGGGTCTTTTGTGGGCTCTGTTGCAAGTTTCTACTCATTTCTTGGTGTCCGAAGGTTATGTGTGGTGAAGGTGGCATGGCTTTCTACCTAATGGTACGTTCGTTTGAGGGCTAGTTCCACACTGAGTGCCGCACTCAGAGCTGTCAAATGGTACGTTCGTTTGAAGAGCCGGTGCGGCACTGAGTGCCGCACTCGTCGGTGTCAGTTTTGGTTCAATCGAACGTCATTTGTCAGTGCCCGTGGAACTCGCATGAAACTGAAAAAATATCGAGTGCGGCACTAGAGTTTCAGTTCCAAGATGGCGGCGAAACTCGTGCGGAACTAGCGCGAGTTTCTTCAAAGAAACACTTTGACAGCTCTGAGTGCGGCACTCAGTGTGGCACTAGCCATCAAACGAACGTACCAAAAGTGTTTGTTTGAAAAAACTCGCGCTGGTTCCGCACGAGTTTCGCCGCCATCTTGGAACTGAAACTCTAGTGCCGCACTCGATATTTTTTCAGTTTCATGCGAGTTTCATGCACACTGAAAAATGATGTTCGATTGAACCAAAACTGGCACCGACGAGTGCAGCACTCAGTGCCGCACTGGCTGTTCAAACGAACGTACCATAAGGTACTCGCGATTGAGTGTGTAGTAGTGCGGTTGTCAAAATCGTTATCTCTGACTCTCTCACTCCACTGACACTGACATTGTTAATGTTTTGGTTTTCCTGGCACGGTCCATTGTTCGTTTGTTATTGTTTTGGTTTTAGTGGCACGGAGTCATGCACTCACACTAATGCAAAGCAAGATCGCGAGTACCTATGATATACAGCCTTGGGTTGGTGGTGAATCACCCATAGAGCTATCTACGTGCGTATGTATTGCGTGTACGTACACGAAAAAAAGTGAGGTTAAATTTTGTCCGGCCAGCAAAATCAAATGGTGCGCTAGTGTGCGTACGCGAAACGTCATAAAGCTCTATAGCCTCTTTTACGCAAATGGACCGACGTTTTACTTCTCCATCCTGCGTGTATATCATACCTTAGGTAGAAAGCCATGTCCCGCATACTAGTTCGAACCTTTTCTTCTTTTTTTTTGCTAACCACTCCACTTGTAATTGTTTTTCTTAGTTTGTTTAAATAATAAATCGCAGAATTATATAATTTTAAAGCTCCTGAGCAATTATCTACGAAATTGGTCGATTTCGTCCATTTTTATACAGTACTTGTTCGGTAACTGGGCTGAGAACGTAGCCCAGTTACCGAATGCTGCTCGCTAACTGGGCTGAACGAAAAATGACGAGGGGACCACCGATGCATTTTTTTTAAGTAAAAGTGTAAACCCCTTTAGCAAAGCAAAGCAATCCACTTTAACGACCCCCGGGTCTTTTGTGGTCTCTGTTGCAAGTTTCTGCTCATTTCTAGGCGTCCGAAGGTTATGTGTGGTGAGGCACCCAAAACCTCTTTTACGCAAATGGACCGACGTTTTACTTCCCCATCCGATAGAAGGCCAGGAGGATAAGGCGGGAATCGAACCCGCGCCCCATAGCAACTTAGGGATCGGCAGCCGAAGCCGCTAACCACCGCGCCACGAGGCCCTCTTTATGTTGCTTGAATTTGTTTCCAGAGTATACCTTTCAATTTTCCTTTAATTTTGACTTGAAATTTCATTAAGCTTAGAATATAATTTTTAATTTGTTGAACTTGCTTTTTGCATCCACTGGCCCCTCGTTCATTTCGGTTTGTTTTTGTTTTTTGACGTTTGTCTGCTTTTTAAGTGGGCTACAGCCCAGTTATCGAGCGCCCAGTTAAAAAGCATCCCAGTTAAACAACGCCCAGTTACCGAACAAGTACTGTATTTTTTGTATTTTTTGATTTGATTCAACTTGGAACGAGCTGTCAAGAAGGGCCGAGAAAATATTTTTTTAAATTTAATTAAAAATACATTTTAAATGTTTTGCGGTCGTACAAGGGGTCATTGTACTCAGAAAAAAAATAATAAGCTTTTTTTGTTGTGAACAATAATGAACTCGATCGTAATTTCTTGACTCACGATCGAGATTTCTCGATCGTAATTTGTCGATAGTAGATTGAGATCACTCGATTGTAAATTTTCGACCTACCATCGACAAATTGCGACTGGTTTGAAGCTCGCTTTCAAAAATTTAAAAATGTCAAAATCTTTTACTTAAAAAAAATGAAAATATCAGAAAAATATAATATTTCAAAAATGCAAAGAATTAAACAAAAATTCCAAATATTCATAATCTTGAAACTTCAAAATTAAAAATTATTTTTTTTTGAAATCTTTGATTTTTTTTTTAATTTTCTGAATTGTTGATGCTTTTGAAACTTAAAAAAAATATGTTTTTTCCCAACTATTTTTCAAAGTTTTTGTCCCTCGGCTCTGGTCGGGGTCGAGGGGAGGAAGCTTGAGAGGATGAGTTAAAAATATGAATGCATTTTACACTAGTTTAGTTGTTTTGCAATCATTAGTTTTAATAAAAATGTGAGATTTGACGAAATCAAAAATTTTAAGCGAAAAAAAATTTACGGTACATGTACATTGAAAATTTTCAAAAAATTTAAAAGATTTTTGAACGAACATGCTAAAAATGTTTCTAAACGCAGGGAATTAATTTCGGCAAATTACACTTTAGTTTTCATTGAAATTTTAAAGTTTTTTGGAAATAAAAAATGACAAAAAGTTTTAAAAATGTTTGTTTCCGCCTTAACTATAACAAAATTTAAAAAAAACAAAAATACGTATTTTGAGAAATTGATTTTTTGTATAAAAAAGTTCTGTAATTCTGTAATTCTGTAATTTCGGAATACATTCGTCCGGCTTCAGCTGAAGATTCATGCTGTCCCATGTTGCATGTTCGAGTGTAGACCTACGGAAAACCTTGCCACGAGGAGAGGTGAGTGAGAAGTACACGAACCACCTACGACATAATTCCTCGGGCGGCCCAGGTCAACTCGAAGTTACCCCAGGCACCCCCAGTGCAGGACACATTGGGGGTAGAAAGTGGATAGAATTTTCAGTGAATACAATAATTATGACAATATAGGTTCATATAATCCTTATTTCTTGATCTTACCTTTTGACACTATCAAACCTAGCAATATTACTATTGCATCTTACCATTCCCTTTTGGTAGTGTCAACTTCAAACCTTCATCCATTGTACAATTAACGCAGAATTTCCACTATATCCTTCATGCGGAATCGTCGTCTACTTTCTTCGCCTTATTATCACTTAACCACGACGCGATATTGTTCTCACATTTTTTGAGCTTCTACGACCGATTGTTATTCACGCACTTATAAAAATACTTGTTCTGTTTCGCGGCTTTGTGAAAAATACACGTGTGTTGGCTGATACAATGACTTTTTCGGTCATCGTATGCTCGCAAGGTACATGAAAGAGAAAAAGAGAGAAAAAATGGGATAAGTACAATGTAAAATAAAATCGAACATTGAATAACAGACTAACACAGAAAGAAAGAATAAAGAAACCTTCAGAACTACCAACTTGTAACGAGAAGCTTACTAGAAAACAACTGAAGTTGTGAAATATGGGACAAGACAAACAAACTTGAAGAGTTAACATCTATACTAAAACAGATTGAACGTACCTTTAATCATATTAATAACAGTTATGCCCAAATTTCTTACCAATTTTTTCAGCAGTTACATTTCTACAATAATGTATTGCGATTCCAAGATTGAAGAATAGAGTACTTAAAGTTTGTGAAGTAAGGGACAAGTTATAGCAATAGCAAAAAATAGATAGATAGATTTTACTAAATTTTATCTTAAAATAATAGGAAAAATCTAGTTTGTTTTGAAAATAGCCACTGCACCAATTGCAAACATACAGCATTTCACGTTCACACCATATGGAGTAAGTGTGATAAACTATATGTCCACATTCGGCGCATCACCTTTTTCAAAATACATGAAATGATAGAAGGAAGACCCCATTCTGTATGGTGGAAGATTTCTGCAACACCTTGGACTCGGACCAGACATTTTGTCTGAAATAAGAGAGAAAGACAAATATTAAAATTGTGGTATTATCACTAAATCCTATCATCCTTTCACCCTCCAAGACATGGTCTATCCTTCGTGCCTTCGTGTCTTGGGTGATGGCGAATTCTACCTTCTTCAATGATCTTCGGACCACCTCCAACTAGAATTCACAACAGGACCTCCCTCGGCTCCAGTTTACAACATGACAGCGACGAGAACACAGCCGAATGGGAGTTGACAGTATCAAATGCATGCTATACCCTTTGCTTTGCTGGATACTTACTAATAGCTAAGGGCGAGAGTCCTGCGACTCTCAGCAATCATGAATACTGCCCATTTGCCACATAACAAAATTTAAAAAAAACAAAAATACGTATTTTGAGAAATTGATTTTTTGTATAAAAAAGTTAGTTCAAAAATCGAGGAATTTTTATTCCGTGTATATACCAATTTTTTCTGAGTAGTCATCATCAATACTTACAACTTTGCCGAAGACACCAAAACGATCAGAAAATTCCTTCAAAAGATACAGATTTTCGAATTTTTACGTACCATTTTTGCATGGACAGCTGCCAAAATTCTCATTCATTCATATTCATTAAATAAATATTATTTTATTGTTTTGATAAATTATTACTTTTTATTTCTGTATTTTTCAACTTTTTATTTTTGAAAGTATTTAGCCATAGACCAATGAAAAAACTCAACACTCCGCACAACATTTTGTTTATGATCCAATTTTGAGTTTTTTTAAATGTTTTAAAATAAGATTTTTTGAATTTCGAAATTTTTATATTTTTAAATGCTACTCAAGTTATTTTTTTAGGTTTTAAAATTCTTTCAAATAAAAAAATATATAATAAGCTGGTTTTAACATTTTTGAATCTGAAATATATAAAAATATTCTGTTCTCAAATTGAAATTGATAAATTAAATACGAATTTCATAATTGTATATTAAAAAAGTTTACAAATTTTTAGCTTCAATTTATTTGTTTTTTAATGTTTTAAATTTCGATTTTTTTAGGATTAAAAATACAAAATAGAGCAAGATTTAATTAGTTATTCATTATTTTTATTTAAAAATTTTGAAAAGAAAAATATAAAAAAAATTACAAGGCTTCTGAAAATGTCAAGATTTAAATATTTTTAAGGGCCTGTACGCAACTCTACAGGAAAAGGGTTAAGAAAAAGCGAACAGCAGAACAAAAGAGAGGGAGCGATTTCTTGGGGCTTTTCTTTATTTCTCTGGCTTGCTTCCGCTGCCGTCCATTAAATTTTGATTTTTATTTTCTTGACCGATTCCTTACCAAGTTCATATGCTACATAAACATGAAAATTAAAGGATTTTCAATGCAAATATAAAAAAAAATTGCCCGTTGCTGATTAAATCTAAAATCAAAAATAAAAACTTACTTTATACTTAGTGAAAATGTTTGTACATTTATTTGAATTCAATAGGGACGTGGCGTTACATCGTGCTGCCATCTGGCTTTTTAAAGTGCAAGAGTGGAAAAGTGCTGAGTCACTGTCTAAAAATAGACGACGTCCTATCTCGCCCAGCAAAAAAAGTCGATTAAGTAGTCGGTTTCGATGGAGGAAAAGTGGAAAACGTGGTCTAAAAATAGCGACGCCATCCCCCTATTCCATTTCTCAGTTACATTTTGTGGAAATAAATGTTTAGTAAAAATAGTAAGATTATCTTAGCAGGAATTCACACGACTTTGCTCGTTTCATTTGGCAAAATGCTTTCATGGAACAAAAAAAGATACTAAATTCAATAATTTTGGTCAACAAGCTATCTCCCCTTCTTCCGGTACAACACCCGGCTCACCTCGGCCATATTCAAATCTGCCACCGCCGGCACCATCGGCTTCCCCCTCAACCGTCCCAAATGGCCCGGATCCTTCCTCAACAAGCATCGCTCCTCATCCGTGCCAGCCACCGGACAATCGCAAAAGTTCGAAATGCGGACACTCCCGCGCAGATCACTGGCCGTGGTCACCCGGATCGAGTGCTTCGAGCAGAACGGCTTCACCAGCCAACTGTCGCCGTACGGGCGGTCAATGCGCTGGTTGCAGTGCTGCCGATCCGGGAACTGGTACTGACAGCGCACGATCGCGTACGGATCGGTCACGGTGGCCACCGCGTCCCGGTCGGGCATCATCGCAAGTGAGAGCGACGGGTAAACGAGGAACGCGAAGAAGGTGAGGCCGACCAGGAGCAGGATCGGGATGAACAGGGCAAAGTACTTGTCCGGAAGGTAGGTGAGACCGAACCCGTCCAGCAGTTCCGTCGGAATGAAGGCCCAGAGGACGTACAGGATGAAGAGGGTTTTGAAGAGCAGAAACAGACAGAATCCGTAAATGGCACGGGAGGGCGTCGGGGCGGGCGTGTGTTCTGGCATCCTAATAGTGCTCGTACTGCTCCAAGGTGGCCGGTCCAAACTGGTCAATCGTCTCGCAGCACAGAATCAGCGACTCGAAGAAGGAACCGACGCCGACGCGCACGTTCTTGGCCTGCTCGCCGCGGAACTCCACCAGCAGCTGGTTGTCCTCGAGCTTGAGGGTCTTCTCGATGAAGCTGCGCTTTGGTTCGGCGTCCACCCGCAGCACGTCGTAGGCGATTTCGGCTTCACGTCGCGTCGGGAACGGAATCTTGAGCGAGCTGGAAGCAAATCCGAATGTAAACAAAATCAACTGGTTTCCAAGAAAGTCTTAACTTACGCGACGATGGGACCGCTGGCGGACATGATAACGAAATATGGGCAGATTTCCACGTGGAAATTACCGGATGGACATTAAAGTTTGCGGACACGAATCTGATCTGAGCGTGAAACCGGAGAAGCTGCAGACTTGATTGATTCAATTAATTAAATTGGTGAATTGGCGAGATGGACCAACCGTGGTCTTAGCCTGTCACCCATCAAAGGAAAAAAATTAAAAAAATTGGTGAACGAGTGACAGATGGATGACGTTTTGTTTACACGCAAAATCCACATAACACAGATCTGTGTAAAAAAATTACACAGATTTCTGAACAGTTCCAGCTGTCAAATCTGGGTAATTTTACTACACAGATCTGTGTAAAAATATACACAGATTTTCAATCAGCTTTCCTTTAAAATCTGTGTAAAACAGAGACGCTGCTAAGATGGCGTCTTTCATGTTCCGAGAATTTGGTAAGTTTTTCGATCTCTTGATTATTTATTATAATTTTGTTAAAATGGTTTTATCTTCCAGATTTTATACATTCCGGCCATAAACGTGTCGGGGATATGAAAAAGACACGTGGTCCTGCTCCTAGAAGACCCATTTCAAGCATCTGATGTCAATACGGAAGCGACAGTCTCGCCTGCTGCTTTACCAACCTGGCAGCCTGCTCAACCAGGCGGACCGTCGTGTATCCGGACTTATTCCAGTCTAAAACATGTGGACAAACTTTCCGCCTTCCAGCCGGTTCCGGTCGAAGTGTTCCGGAAGCAGCACGAGCAAACAGACACTGCGGTGCGTTCAAATATTTGGGTCGCGAATCGAGTTTAGAATGTAGTATACAAGAATCTTCAAACTTACGTTAATAAAGTAACTTTTTTATTATTATTATTAAATGATATAAAATGAAATTTTGTACAAAACAATGATAATATTCTACCCAAATTCTGTGCATCAATTAACACAGATCTGTGTAAAATTTTACACAGTCTGCTTAACCAAAATTACACAGATTTGACAGACAACGGCTGTACACACATCTGGGTACAAGGCTTTTACACAGATTCTGTGTATTCCAGGTTTTGGGCAATCTGTGTCAAATTTTACACAGATCTGTGTTATGTGGATTTTGCGTGTTGTACAATTGTTGCGTGTTGTACAATTGTTTGTAATAGCAATCCCTGTGACTGAGCACATGAGCGACTACGTTCACAAGGGCGGTATGCAGTTTCGCAAGATATTCATAAAATTAATAATAAGACTTGATTTAAGAATTCAAAAATTAAAATTTTGATGTCAAAAACTCATTAAATAAAAAAAAAAAGATTCTAAAAGCTTAGAACAGTGGTTTTAAACCAGACTTTCATTAAAAATGTCTGGAGAAATCTTGAGGGCAGAATTTTTTTTTAAGTTTTTTGCATTCTAGCTTTTTGTTTTCAATAAATGACTACTTTTTTTTTTGCTCCTTCCTACATTTTTTAACATGTTAGGATTAATTTTAGGCCACTTGTTAGGCCATCTAAAAATAAATTTGAGTGAAAAAATCGTTGATTAAAAAAATCATAGCAATAGCGAAAATTGTATTATTTTTCCGAAATTTCATAAAATTTCTTACAGGTTTGTCAATGATCACTTTTTGATTTTGATGATCGCTTATGCCCTTCTCTAATGTTCCTCTAGAATTTTAAGATTTTAGAAACTGGAGCTTCCAAGTTTTAGAATAATAAAATGCTTCAATTAAAAAATAATGAATTTTAGCATTATTTTTTTAAAGAATTTTGAAATTTTTGAAAGTTTGAATAAAAAAATCGCTGATTTTTTGTTCTAAAAAAGGTTTAAAGTTTTAGAATTTTTGAATTTTAGAGTCATTGAATTTTATTTTTTCTAGAATTTTTGAATTTTTGAATTTTAGATTTTTGGATTTTTAGAATTTAAGAATTTAAGAATTTAAGAATCTTAGAATTTTAGAATTTTAGAATTTTAGAATTTTAGAATTTTAGAATTTTAGAATTTTAGAATTTTAGAATTTTAGAATTTTAGAATTTTAGAATTTTAGAATTTTAGAATTTTAGAATTTTAGAATTTTAGAATTTCAAAATTTTAGAATTTTAGAATTTTAGAATTTTAGAATTTTAGAATTTTAGAATTTTAGAATTTTAGAATTTTAGAATTTTAGAATTTTAGAATTTTAGAATTTTAGAATTTTAGAATTTTAGAATTTTAGAATTTTAGAATTTTAGAATTTTAGAATTTTAGAATTTTAGAATTTTAGAATTTTAGAATTTTAGAATTTTAGAATTTTAGAATTTTAGAATTTTAGAATTTTAGAATTTTAGAATTTTAGAATTTTAGAATTTTAGAATTTTAGAATTTTAGAATTTTGAAATTTTAGAATTTTAGAATTTTAGAATTTTAGAATTTTAGAATTTTAGAATTTTAGAATTTTAGAATTTTAGAATTTTAGAATTTTAGAATTTTAGAATTTTAGAATTTTAGAATTTTAGAATTTTAGAATTTTAGAATTTTAGAATTTTAGAATTTTAGAATTTTAGAATTTTAGAACTTTAGAATTTTAGAATTTTAGAATTTTAGAATTTTAGAATTTTAGAATTTTAGAATTTTAGAATTTTAGAATTTTAGAATTTTAGAATTTTAGAATTTTAGAATTTTAGAATTTTAGAATTTTAGAATTTTAGAATTTTAGAATTTTAGAATTTTAGAATTTTAGAATTTTAGAATTTTAGAATTTTAGAATTTTAGAATTTTAGAATTTTAGAATTTTAGAATTTTAGAATTTTAGAATTTTAGAATTTTAGAATTTTAGAATTTTAGAATTTCAGAATTTTAGAATTTTAGAATTTTAGAATTTTAGAATTTTAGAATTTTAGAATTTTAGAATTTTAGAATTTTAGAATTTTAGAATTTTAGAATTTTAGAATTTTAGAATTTTAGAATTTTAGAATTTTAGAATTATAGAATTTTAGAATTTTAGAATTTTAGAATTTTAGAATTTAGAATTTTAGAATTTTAGAATTTTAGAATTTTAGAATTTTAGAATTTTAGAATTTTAGAATTTTAGAATTTTAGAATTTTAGAATTTTAGAATTTTAGAATTTTAGAATTTTAGAATTTTAGAATTTTAGAATTTTAGAATTTTAGAATTTTAGAATTTTAGAATTTTTGAATTTTAGAATTTTAGAATTTTAGAATTTTAGAATTTTAGAATTTTAGAATTTTAGAATTTTAGAATTTTAGAATTTTAGAATTTTAGAATTTTAGAATTTTAGAATTTTAGAATGAAGATTTTTATTTTAAAATTTTTCGTTTTTTTTTCGAATTGTCACAGAGTTCATGGAATTAATTAATAGAATTTTAGAATTTTAGAATTTTAGAATTTTAGAATTTTAGAATTTTAGAATTTAAGAATTTTAGAATTTTAGAATTTTAGAATTTTAGAATTTTAGAATTTTAGAATTTTAGAATGAAGATTTTTATTTTAAAATTTTTCGTTTTTTTCGAATTGTCACAGAGTTCATGAAATTAATCATTATAGTGTCCCATTAGATTGGAAAACTTAAAAAAGTGTCGTTAAATACAGTATTTACATTCTAAAATTTAGCAAAAACTCAAAAATGTTTAAATGGGAAATCTGTACTGCAGTACTGATTCCCCGATTTTCCGATTCCAGCTGTTCAGCCCTTTCCAAAACTTACTTCCTCCTCCTGCAACCACACTTTCAGCCGCAGGGTCAACTTCTGTCAAAAGGTCTATTTTTGTTTACTTCACAAGTCTCGCGTGCGCCGCCACCGCACTTCTCCAGCCAGAGTCATCAGCTGCTCGCGTTGGTCCGCTCTTCCAGTGACCCTGTCCACGTAACCATAAATCCGCCGATCGGTCTCCGCGCGATCCTCTCTCGTTTTCTCACTGTTGGCGGCGGCCGATCGATCGCTCATTCACAGTTTGCTGTTCGTCGCGATCGGTCGTAAAAGTGGTTCTGCTCCGTAGCTGGATGTTGACGTCGACGGAACGCGAAAACTTTCACTTCCAAAATCAGTGAGCCGTGGCCAGTTCGTCCGGGAAGTGTGTTTTTGTGTAGAATAGTTTGTGCGTTGAGGAGGGTCGTTCGGTTCCGGAAGGGGTTGTTGAACGCCTTTCTGCCGTTGATTGCTTGTTTGTTGTGGTCCAGTTTCAAGGAAGTGACCCCGTGCGAGGGCAGGTTCGTTGGTCAATCTCGTGACCGATAAGAGAAAGTGCTGCTGCGTGATTGAATGGTTGGAAAGATGATTGAAAAGTAATCGATTCCTCACAGTGAATTGAACAAGTGCGGTTGATCTTGCAAAGTTGTTCCAAAAAAAAAAGCCTCACAAATTAACGTGAATTGCCGTTGGTCAGCGGCCAGCTCGGCGAGAAAGAAGAGAATAAAAGTAGCTGCTGGGTGACCCACTTTCCGGAATCCGTTTTCGGGTGGAATTTCTCTCCGATTGTTTACCGAAGCAACTGTCCGCAGTACCAGCCATGGAATCGCTGAAAAGTGGTGACACCGAAGTGGCCAGCGCCGCGGCGGCCAAGGCCGCCAAGACGGAAGCGGCCCGCAAGAATTTAGATTTTATCGCGAAGAACCTGCTGGCCGGCGGTGAGTGTCTCTTCTCCATTCAAACCTAATGAGAGTGGTTATTTTTAAAACAAACTTGACGTCAATCATTTCGACGGCGGGGAATGCCTTTTGGGGGAAATACCCGACCCGGTTGATGCGTAATTTCCCACGCGGTCTTGCTGCGCAAGCCAAACAAACAAAATCAATAAATGCGCCAGGTTGTTTTTGGGCTCGGAAATGTTCAATTTGTAGGAATTGGCAATGGCCAAAACCGTCTTTAGTGTGGAATTACTACGTTTGAGGATCGGATTCTGGATGAATCAAAAACGCGTTGTTAGCTTTAGCGTGGTTTTATTCTAACTGACAAGAAAACGTGTTATCGGTGAAAACCTTTTTCTCTTCTGTTGTTCAGCGCATCAGCGCCCTTCAGCAACGTCTGCCGCCAACACTCCTCCTCGCTGATTGCTGAACTTCCGGTTCTAGGACTTCTGAGTGAGCCCTAGGTTCTCCGCGAACTTCTTCATCTTGGTCGCCCCGAGAGGCTTGGTAAACACATCTGCAACCATACTGTCGGTCGGACAGTAGTTCAACTGGATCACACCGCCCGTAACCAGGTCCTTCGCATGGTAGTATTTCGTGTCGATGTGCTTGCTCCTCTTGTTCTGACGATCTTGTGACACGAAGTCGATGCAGCTGCGATTGTCTTCGTTCATGATCGTCGGCTCCTTCTGCTCCTCGCCCAGTTCACGCAGCAATCTGCGCAACCAGACCGCTTCTTGCGCCGCCTCCGAAAGCGCAACGTACTCGGCCTCCATCGTTGATGTAGCCACGCAGTTCTGCTTCCGACTTCCCCAGCTAACAGCTGCGCCGCCGAGTTCGAAAACGAAACCGCTCGTGGACTTCCGATCGGTCGAGTCTCCAGACCAATCTGCGTCGCTGAATCCAACGAGCGTGAGGTCCTTGACGCTCCTTCCCAGCTTCAACTCGTAGTCCTCCGTGGCGATCAGGTATCGCACGACTCGCTTTAGTTCCAACCAATCACAGTCGCGTGGGCAACTGGTCTTCCGGCTGAGAATCGATACAGCTGCTGCGATGTCCGGCCGCGAGTTCATCGCCACGTAGAGTAGCGCTCCGACCAAGCTGTGGTACTGCTCCTTGTCGGCCAAGGTTTCACTGGACAGCTTGTAGTAGCCGGCATCCAACGGCAACTGGCTTCCTTTTGCTCCTTCGAGACCGAACCGCTGTGCGATGTCCCGAATGAACGCGCGCTGGCTGATCGAGTAGTAGCCATCCGCGTTCTTGCTGACTTTGATCCCGAGGAACTGACTGACTTCGCCCAGCGACGAAATTTCGAATTCCTTCTTGAGTTCCTCCTCCAGCTTGACGATGTGCTTCTTGTCCTTGCACACCACGATCATATCGTCCACGTAGATCAGCAAGTAGATCCACTCACCAGTTTCCAGCCGCTTCGAGAACAGGCACGCGTCCGAGGTAGACTGCCTAAATCCAAAGCTCAGCAAAATCCGCTTCACCGTAGTGTTCCAAACCCGCGCCGCCTGCTTGAGTCCGTAAAGGCAACGGTTGAGTTTGCACACCAGGGCTTCCTTTCCAGGCACCGCGTATCCGGGAGGCTGTCGCATGTACTGCTCTTCGTCCATCTTCCCGTTCAGATATGCGTTCTTGACGTCAATGTGCCAGACTCGAAGTTTGCGGTGTCCAGCCACAGTGAGTAGCACCCGGAACGTCTGCTGCATTGCGACCGGCGCGAACACTTCGTTGAAGTCGACACCGTACCGCTGCGCGTATCCCTGAGCAACGAGTCTTGCCTTGTAGCGCACGACCTGCCCAGCCGAGTCTCTCTTCTGCTTGTACACCCACTTTGATCCGATGGCTTGACGTCCAGGGGGTAGCGGTACGAGCGTCCACGTGTCGTTAGACAACAGCGACTCGTACTCTTCGTCCATGGCCTTCCGCCACTTGTCCTTTTCCGCACCGGTGATCGCTTCTTTGTAGTTGCTCGGTTCCACCACTTCGAGCTTCGCACTGCCGACGACGTAATCCTCCAATCGTCTCGGCAACTGACCAGCGTTCGAGCGCTGCGTCCTTCTTGGTGCTGGCTGGCCCGGTTCTTCACCCTCGAACAACGACTCGTCGAGGAAACCTTCGAAGAGCGGTTCCTCGTCCAAGCTGCGATTCCCTTCGGCGTCGTCATCCACCAGCGACTTATCATCAGCATCTGTCATCGGCGGCTCCACCTCAAAGGTTCTGTCGTGAGGCTCCTCCTGAAGCCCTGCTCCGATTTCCAGGAATCTTGCATCCCTGCTGATGATGATCTTACCGGTTCGCTTGTTCAGGAAACGATAAGCCTTCGCCTTGCAGTCGTAGCCAACGAAGGTTAGCTTTTCCGCCTTGCTGTCGAACTTGCCGCGCTTCTCATCCGGGATGTGCACGTACGCCTCACAGCCGAAGATCTTGAGGTTGCTCAAATCCGGCTTCTGGCCGTACCAGAGTTCGTAGGGAGTTTTCTCGACAACCCGAGACGGCGTGCGGTTCTGGATGTACGCTGCGGTTGCAACGGCCTCTCCCCAGTAGCGCTTGTGCAGTTTCGCGTCCAGCAGCATACACACCGCCATGTCGTTGGTGTAGCGGTTCCGACGCTCTGCAGTCCCGTTCTGCTGCGGGGAATATCCAGCGGTCAACTGAGACTGGATCCCCTCCTCCCGGTAGAACTGCGCTAGCTCCTTGTTCACGAACTCTCCGCCCCGGTCAGAGCGAATGATGGCCGGCTTCCGACCAAACTGGTTCTCCGCCATCCGCACGTAGTTCTTGATGTACTCCTTCGCCTCTGCCTTGTCCTTCAGCAGATACAGCTTCACGAACCGGCTGTAGTCGTCGACGATGCACATAAAGTACCGGTTCCCGCCTGGAGTCACGTCCGGCATCGGTCCGCACAGATCCGTATGGACCAGCTGCAGCGGCTGCGTCGTCTTCTTCACGGACACTTGAGGGAAAGGCAATCGGGCCGACTTGCCTTCCAAGCACTCCTCACACTTTCCTCTGCCTCCACAGTCAACAATCTTCACTCCGGACACTAAATCTTCCTTCTTCATGCGATCGAGCACTGCTACGTCGCGATGTCCGAGTCTCCGATGCCACGTATGTTGGCAGTTCAGCGTGTGGCAGCTTCCTCCAGCTACAGCCGCAACCTCCGCAGACTCCTTCAGGACGTACACGCCGCCGGATCTTTCTCCCAGCGCCACTACGTTGTCTTCTTCGTCGATGATCTTCACGCTGTCTCGAGTAAACAGCACCTTGAACCCCTTCTCGGCGATCTTGCTCACCGACAGCAGCCCGTTCTCCAGCTTCGGCACGTACAGGACATTTTCCAGATGGATGTCCTTCGGCTTTCCCGCACCGCTCACGCCGACCACAGTTCCGCCGCCGGTTCCACTTGACATGGAGCAGTTCCCATCCGCCATCACCACAGCCACACTGGAATCATCGAGCTTGTTGAAAAATTCCTTGCGACTTGTCATGTGGCACGATGCTCCGCTGTCAACCGTCCACGAGTTGCCAAACTTCACTCCTGCACAGACTTCTCCACGAACTTGTGCAGAGAAACTGACAGCATCGTTCGCGCCGTCTTTCGCCTGCTTAGCCTTCGCTCCCGGCTTGGTCTTCGGTGGCTTGCTGCCGGATGCTTCGCCGTTCTCGTTCTGCGCCTTCCACTGCTGGTACTTCGGGCAATCCGCCTTGAAATGCCCCGGCTTCTTGCAGAAGTAACATTTCTTGGCTTTGTTTACATTCTGCGCAGCCAAGCCTTGTTCTTCGTGCTTCTGGTACCGCTCCTCTCCCTGCGTGCTCATGCTGCGTCCCACCCGCAAAAAGTGTTCGTTTGTCAGAACAGATTTCACGAGCGCCATCGTGATCTCCGAGTCCTTACGCACAAGCAGCGACGACGCCAGGAAATGGAACGACTTGGGCATGCTCCGCAGGATCATGGCAATCTGGAGCTTTTCTGCCACCTCGAATCCCGCGTCCTCCACTCGCTGGAACAGCGCGTCCATGGCGAGCAAATGCTTCTCAACGTCACCACCTTCCTCCATCTTCGCGTCACAGAGCCGGCACAGAAGCGACAGCTGCGTCTCCACGGTCTGCTTTTCGTGGTAGGCCTTGAGCGCGTCCCACACCTCCCGAGCCGTGGCACAGCTCCTGATAAGCGGGTACTGGCCTCTTTCGATGGCAAGCACAATGTTCGCGCGGGCCTTCCGGTCCGCTTTCTTCCACTCTGGCGTCACCGGATTGGGAGCGTTTTCCTCCACAACAAACCAAAGTTCCATGGTTTCGAGAACCATCTCCATTTCCAGCTTCCACATCGCGTAGTTGCTGTTCGACAACTTCTGGATCGAGCACTTTCCCGAGTCGGCCATCTTGAAAAAACTTTCCGCTGGCCGAGCCAGCCTTTCGCAAGCCGAAAACAAGTGTCCGAAAAATCCGCGATTTCCACCGTAAAACCGATCGATTCACCGATCCTCCACTGGGACCAATAACCTGTAGGAATTGGCAATGGCCAAAACCGTCTTTAGTGTGGAATTACTACGTTTGAGGATCGGATTCTGGATGAATCAAAAACGCGTTGTTAGCTTTAGCGTGGTTTTATTCTAACTGACAAGAAAACGTGTTATCGGTGAAAACCTTTTTCTCTTCTGTTGTTCAGCGCATCAGCGCCCTTCAGCAACGTCTGCCGCCAACACAATTACATTCCGGAATCCACAATGACGGTGACCCCGAAAGGTGAACTTTGGACGGCTGGATTGTCTTATTGAAAAGAGTCATGATAAGATAGTGAGCTGTTCTGCGAAACGTGACTTGAGCGGGCGGCTTTTGGACTGGGAGCACGTGTGAACATCACCACCGGTTCGGTGGCTGATAAGGCAGTTTGCTTAGGCTGGCCGATGCAATATTAATAGTTTCGAATGTTTTGGGGCAGTCTGGGAAATATATGTATTATTTGCTCTTTTAAATGTTTTTTTTTTAATCTCTCCTATTAGTTTAAAATGTTTCTATACAGTACTTATACACTAATTGGGTTGATCGAATAAAAATGGAAGGATAAAAAGTATCGAAAAATTGAAAAAATCAGTGCCGACTTTGTGCTAAATTGTAAGATTTGTAGTTTTCAGTTGAAATTTGCATGGAAAAAGGCAGTTAGAAAGTACAGTACTTGTTCGGTAACTGGGCTGAGAACGTAGCCCAGTCACCGAATGCTGCTCGCTAACTGGGCTGAACGAAAAATAACGAGGGGACCAGCGATGCATAATATTTTCCTGGTGAAATAAAAAAAAATTACTCAAATTTATTTACAATGCATACTTTTCATATTTCTTTAATTGTGACTTGAAATTAAATAAAAGTATGAATAAAGTTTTTTTTAATTTATTGAGCAGGCTTTTGGCATCCACTAACCCCTCGGTCGTTTCGATTTGTTTTGGTATTTTGACGTGTCCAGTTTAAAAGCAGCCCAGTTACCGAACAACTACAGTATTTGAAAGGCATTGATTTTTCCATTGGAAAATCTAGTGGACAGCTATTATTAAACTTTTAATAATTTGTGACAACCTTCAGAAGCTTAACAATTTCATTGAACAATAGGGTCCTAAAGGCTGATGTTAATGTTTATGTACAACGGTGAAAAACACGCTTAAAAACCTTTTCTGATCACTTTTTTTTATTTTAATGCAAAAAAAAACATAACAAGACAACATTTTACGGTGGATCAACCATGGTTCCCTTGGAAAAAGCTGTCAAGTAGGACTTTTTCTGTTAATTTTTAAAATTTGATCTAAAAATCCATTTTAAACACGTTGTGGACGTACATAGTACGTAGTCATAGTACTCAGAAAATAAGCTTTATCGCTGTGAACAATAATATCTGCAATTTAAGCTTCATTTAGGACCCAATTAAAGACATTGTTTTTAGACTGATTTAAAAAAAAATCCCATATTTATTCTTCTATCTTCAGCTAGGTTGGGAAATTTTTTAATAGTATAAAAGTAGACGTTTTAAACCTCTAACAAGTCTAACACCTATGGTAGCACTAGAGCACTAAGATTTTGCGATAGAATTTCTCAGAGATGCAAGCAAAAATCGAGTATTTTTGGGATAATAATTAAACATTGTTTTCACAAGCTGGCACAATAATTATTTTACACTCAGGCCTTTAACACGCAGCAGGATAACTACTTTTTTTTTAACTGTGCATTTAAATGTCCTTTATGTTCCTTGAAAAATCTTTGTTCTAATTTGGATGCTTATTTTAAATTTAAAGTTTAAAGTCGTCCAAATTGCCTGAATCCGAAAAATGAGATAATTAATAAATAAGTTGAGAAACTTGAGATCAATTTTTTCACATTTTCTAATAAAAATCTAATCGTATTTTTTTAATTTAGATTTTGTGGTTTTTTTTCTAAATATTTAAAAAAGAATTAAAACTTCTAACGGTTTTAATACGTTTACTTCAAATTCAAGTATATCTTTTTAAGGAACTTGAATAAAATCGATATTTGAATAAATTGATGTATTTTTTCAGAACAACTTTGCAGTGTTAAGTTTAGCTTGAAAAAAAGCTTTAAAAAATAAGTAAATTAATCATACTGAAAATAAAAACCTTTGTTTTCTTTTTATTTTAAAGATAAATCTTTAAAACAAAAGTTTCTGAAGAGATCATGAAAATGTTTAAATACATTTCAGAAATAATCAAGACTTTATTATTTATTATTTTAAAAAAATGTTGAAGATCACCCTTTCGACAATTTCTTAAATGGTTTTAAAGCCGAGTTGACGAAAATAATTTATTTTAACGCTTTTTTTTATCTGAAATTTGTAGGATACATTATTAGGTACTGTCAGACGGGGTAACTTTGATAACTTTAATATTTTGCTGAAAAAAAAACGAAATGAATACAAAAAGTATGGTATGGAACCATACTGAACTTGATAGAAAAGTGTTCAAAGTAACCACAAGAATCATTTTTTTTTTACAAATTTTGTAAAGTTTTAAAAGTTAGTTTAACAAATTGTTACAATAATACAACAATAATAAAGGAAACATTGATGAATCGCATTATTTTTATACTTTCAAAGTGTCATGTTTTTCTCAATGATTTTAGATCGGATAACGGACTGCTTCATCGAATTCGTTGGACAGTTTTACACTAAAACAGTTTAAATTAGTGTTTAAGTTTAATTTGTTTTTGAAACAAAATTCAAAAATATCTTAATTTTTTTTATTTTTAATTAATTTTAGGAAGCTTGGACAAACTTTCTAAAAAACGATTGATCATTTTGTTGTAGAATTGATTTTAAGACTTGAAAATTTTTGGCGAGATAAGACGATGAATGATAAGATATTATAAAAAATGTTCGGTTGGGAATTGGATCATTCAACTCAAACGAAATCGGAAAAAGATGCCTCGACCCCTCGTCGATTTCGTGAAACTTCCAAAGGGTCAGTCTATGTAAAATTTGCCGAACTTTCCGAAAATCTGGCGATGAATGAGAACTTTTCGGTTAAAGTCGTACTAACTGTTGAACATACAATTTAGTTTTAGCGATGAGACTTTAAAAAAACGTTACTTAATCCACCTTTAACTCACATTCAATTTACATTCAGTAAAAATAGCAACATTCCCCCTTAACATGTTTAACAAATCAACTTTATTACTCATTTCTTTTGATAGGGTTCGCAGACCTTCAATATTTCTTACTCATCGTCAAGATCTGATAAAAAAATCTATCCAACGATAGTTCGCATGGAAGATTCAGACAATATTTTTATCACAATATCTGAAATCCGACCTCTAAAAAGTGTATAAATAACACTTAAGTGCTAATAACTTTTGAAAGGATTGTCAGATCTTCGATGTATTAGGCTTATTTGAAAAGTATTTCGATTATCTAATTAAAACGACAGGTCGCATGATGGACCCGGACATAATTTTTATTGAAATATCTGAGATCCGGCCTCCAAAACGTGTATAAATAACACTTAAGTGCTAATACCTTTTGATAGGGTTGTCAGATCATCAACGTTTTGGAATGGTCTTTTTAATACCTTTCTGAAAATGTATAACATGATAGGTGTTCTTGCAAGAACCACCCTTTTTACAATCTTCCGGACATACGCCAAAATAGCGTAACTTTTGAAGTACTTAACTAAACTTGCTGATTTTAAATAGAGACCTATGGGACCCCAAGACGGATCGAATGAGACTAATACGGTCAAAATCCGTTCATCCAGTCCGGTTATAATCGAGTGACAATTTGTTTGTCCACCCACCTACACACATCCACACAGACATTTGCTCAGAACATTATTCTGAGTCGATAGCAGGGTTGTTACGGGAGAGTCGAAAAAAAATCCGCGCCAAATCCGCGCCGACCTAAATTCCGAAACCGCGCGAAATCCGCGCCATATAAAAAAATATCGCGATCAACATTAAAGAAATTTTATTTTTTAATGAGGAAAAACTAATACAGAAAGTATTTGATAAAAAAAAACTCGTTTTATGTTTAAAAGCTCCAAAAGAATGAAAACAATAAATCCATTTTTAAAAATACCTAAAGAGACGGTCGAAGCAAAGGTCATGAAAAAATCTTCAAAATAGAAAATACAATATTTAAAAACTTAAAAATTTAACTTCAAAAATATAAGCTCAAAAATAAATCTAAATCTAAAATTATAAGTTGATAAAATTTTAAATTTCGATAGTCTAAAAATTCAAAATCTACGAACTGTTATACAGTTTTCAATCCAGAATCCTCGCTAAAATTTCACTACGAAAGAAATTTAATTTCCGATATTTAAAATATTGTCTTCTCATCATTTCAAAATCTCTAACAGAAAAAATGACTTCAAAAATTGTGGCATTCAAGAATTTAAGAATTTTATTAAAAGCTTAAGAATACTAAAATTAGATTTTTTTTGTTGTTTTCTATATTGTTTTGAATTTGTTATTTTTTTAGTTTTTAAATTTCAACTTTTTAATTTTGATTTTTTTAATCTTCAAATTTTTGGTATTTTGAGTTTCAGATTTCTAAAATTTTGAATTTAGAAATTTCAGATTTTTAAATTAAAATTTTAGAAATTTCGAACAAAAATTAATATGTATTTTGATTTTTTTTTGTTAAAATCGAAAGAACTTCAAAATTTTAATGAAAATAAAAGTCAAAGCAACTAAAAACAATCTAAAACGCATTTTTCTGCATGTTTGTCAATACTTAGGTATTTTGGAAACTAATGATTGCAAAACAACTGGACAGGTGTACGAACTGTTATACAGTTTTCAATCCAGAATCCTCGCTAAAATTTCACTACGAAAGAAATTTAATTTCCGATATTTAAAATATTGTCTTCTCATCATTTCAAAATCTCTAACAGAAAAAAATGACTTCAAAAATTGTGGCATTCAAGAATTTAAGAATTTAATTAAAAGCTTAAGAATACTAAAATTAGATTTTTTTTTGTTGTTTTCTATATTGTTTTGAATTTGTTATTTTTTAGTTTTTAAATTTCAACTTTTTAATTTTGATTTTTTTAATCTTCAAATTTTTGGTATTTTGAGTTTCAGATTTCTAAAATTTTGAATTTAGAAATTTCAGATTTTTAAATTAAAATTTTAGAAATTTCGAACAAAAATTAATATGTATTTTGATTTTTTTTGTTAAAATCGAAAGAACTTCAAAATTTTAATGAAAATAAAAGTCAAAGCAACTAAAAACAATCTAAAACGCATTTTTCTGCATGTTTGTCAATACTTAGGTATTTTGGAAACTAATGATTGCAAAACAACTGGACAGGTGTATAATGCATTTTTAAACACTTTTTTCATTCAAATGTTCAAATCGTGGCTCGTAAATTCAATTTTTATTTTCCATTTTTTTTTTGCCTCCCCCCTCGACTTTGGTCAGAGTTGAGGGACATAAACTTCAAAAAATAATTGCAACGGCCTAAAAACTATTAAAACAAAAAAAGTTTCGATTGTTTGAATTTCAGAAGCTTTGAATTTGGAATGTTCTGATCTTTTTATTTTCGCCAAGAATGTTAAAATCTTGAAAAAAAAATAATATTTCTACGATTAAATTCCATCTAAAATTTTAAATTGGAGGTCAGCTTCTGTTACGTTCAATCAAGCTCATATTTGGCGCCCACCAGAACAAGCCCCAAAAATAGTTTTTGTTACACATTCTAATTTCTATATCTTCGGGAAAAGTTTGTTATATTTGATTTACAACGTTAAAAATTTAATAAATTCAGTATAAAATTAAAAATAAATAAGGTTAAAAATCATTACTCAAAACTTAAAAGAAATGAAATATTCAGAGCCGGAGATGTTAAGAAATGACAAGAAACATATAAAAAATAATTTCTACATAATCTTCATCTTCATTTTTCCACGTTTCGTATTAATAAAATACAAACAAACATTTTCAGAAGAAAATTCAATTAATAAAAAATATGAATTTCTTGCACTCAAAGGAAAAAACAAATTATCGTAATTCCTGACAATATTTTTCTTAATAACTTGAAAGAAATTCTATCTCTCTCAATTAATTTATTTATCAAAATTGGCATCCGCGCGAAATCCGCGCCTGAACAAAATTAGCCAGCAATTCCGCGCCAGATCCGCGCTATCCGCGCGAAACGCGCCATCCGCGCGATCCGCGCCGTCCGTAACAACCCTGCGATAGGTATACGTGATGGTGGGTCTATGAGGTCGAATTAAGAAGTTCATTTTTCGAGTGATTTTATAGCCTTTCCTCAGTAAGGTGAGGAAAGCAAAACTGGTCAAAAATGGTTAAAATTAACACCCTCAAAGAAAAAAAAAGTTCATGCAATTCTGATTACCCGTGAAGAATGCCAGCAAACCCATTATGTTTTGTACATCAAAATGTTTGGTATGTCTGCTCTAATACTTTTTAGTACATTAATACATTCTAAAAAGTAAACTTGCAAAGTGAGAAGAAACGCGTAAATTTAAATGAAAAATTTGGTTCTAAACAAAATTTACCCATAGATTTTTCAGGTTAGAAAAGTTGATAATAGTAGTTTATGCAACAAGTTGCAAAAAGAGGATTTTTTCAGCACGAGTCGTACATTTATCCAACGAGGTTCACCGAGTTGGATAAATACGACGAGTGCTGAAAAAATCATGTTTTGCAACGAGTTCCATACAACATTTTTTGCAATTCCGAAACACACCCATTGAGTGAAATTTTAACTAAAATTTTCATGTATTTTGTCAATAAATCGTTTAAATCAAAAAAATGTTGAAAAGTGTTACTTTTCGAAACACATACGCCACAAATAGCGATTTCAGGGCTGAAAAGTAGAACTTTTCAGCATTTATTTTGAAAAGTGTTGCTATTCGATTCTGTTATTTTTGGTACAGAAAAGTAGGCTATTTCGTCGTTCAAGAATGACAGGAAAAGTAAGTAGTTTTACGACGGAATTGCAAAAATATTTTTTAAATTATTTAAAAAAAATGTCACTCTGAAACGTTTATTGAACTTATATGTCATCGCCTTTAATTTATTCAAAAACCCGTCAAAATGTTCTTCGCGACTTTGCTTGTAACGGCGCGGATTCAAAAAAGTTCGCGAATCGCATTTTGGAAATTCTGCAACCAACCTGTATTTGAACTTAAAACCTGTAAACCACATTGATCAACCAAATTATCCTACAAAAGTGCATTTACTCAACAGTAATGTACCAAAAGCGCCTAAGGTTAGTTCCGTCATCACCATTGACGTTGGGCAATACCATAATCCACTCTTATTTGCCCATTTCTTCATGAACAACAACAATGCAGTGGCTGTTGACGACGAGAGGTGCAGTATGTACTAACCTACCTACGATATATATATTTCAACAGAAACCAACAAAATCGCACACTGTTTTTTAGTCACTCTAGTGCAATCGCACTCTTCACCAACTTCAACTTTAGTGACTGCAAACTTTTTGATGACTTTTTGCTCACCTCTCGTCTCTTGTAATACGACAATCGCGTTATTCCTTCGTTGCCCATTTCTTGTGTTTGTTTTAGCAAGTAGAGAGTGGATGCGGGGTTTTTTTTAGAGGTTCGATGTCTGGCTGAATTAAACAACAACAGCACATCAAGGGTTGCGTAACGAAGGTGAGCCAGCCAGCCAGACAAGTTTTACAACTTGTCGGAACTTGTCGTCGTCGGCGGCTCTTTTGGAGTGATTGTTTTTTTTCACTCTTCATGTTTTAACCTGTTGTGCTTTCTTGTACTGGTTTAGTTACTTGCACAATGCAACAGGCTTTATTGAACGAATTCGTTCAAGTTTGAGTTATTAAGGGTATGCTGTTTCGGCTAATTTGAGTTAGGACAACTCTTCAGAATACTATAACATTCATTTCTAATTTCTTATCCTATTGCAGGTGTCGCCGGCATGTGCTCCAAAACGGCAGTGGCCCCACTGGACCGCATCAAGATTCTCCTCCAGGCACACTCCATCCACTACAAACACCTGGGCGTGTTCAGCGGGCTCAAACACATCGTCAAGAAGGAGTCCTTTATCGCCCTGTACAAGGGCAACGGAGCGCAGATGGTGCGGATATTCCCGTACGCCGCGACGCAGTTCACCGCGTTTGAGGTTTATAAAAAGGTTTGCAATGAGTTTAAGGATTCAAACAACAGAAAGTAAGTATTAATTGTAATTTATCCCACAGTACCTGGGGAAGATATTGGGGACAAATTTGCCGATAAAGCACGCGGACAAGTTTGTGGCGGGAGCCGGGGCCGGAGTGACGGCCGTCACGTTGACCTACCCGCTGGACACGATCCGGGCGCGGTTGGCGTTCCAGGTTACCGGAGAGCACCGGTACAACGGAATCGTCCACACGGCCGTCAGCATTTTCAAGACTGTGAGTATGCTAGTGAAATTTGTTTGAAATTTGGTAACCTGGCAAACGAAAATACAATTTAGAAAAAAAAATCTGAATTAAATATATTTCTAAGGTATAATAGAGCAATTCTCCCAAGAATTTGCATTTTGATGCTAAAATGACAGGATTTGTTCTAGGAACGAGAATTTCTCCGCTAAGTTATCTTAAGATGTCTCCTACACAACCCTTTTAACAGAATTTAGTTTCATATAGAAGAACGTGAGAAATGGTAAAATCCGTAAAAAAACACTTCTCCCAATCTCACCCCCACTAACGGTACTATTTGTTATGGCCAAAGAAGACATTTTTTCCATAAAAGTCTCCGTACAATTTTGCCAGCTGTTCAAACAAAAAAAAAAAAAAATCAAAAATCTGTATCTTGAGAACGGATTTTCTGATCGATTTGGTGTCTTCAGCAAAGGACTTCTAAGAAAAAATAACTCTTAAAAAAATCATAAATTTTTTATACATCTTTTCTTTCTTTGGATTCAGTTGACAAAAAATTACATATTTTGAGCTATGGCATAGTCGGTCAAAGTTTGGTTTTCGAGATAATCATAATTTTAGAAAAATGTGAAAAAAAAAGTTTTGAACTTTTTTTTTAACTTTATTCTGTAAAACTAAACTTGCAATCAAAAAGTAGTACTGAAATTTCGATATAGTGTATCTTTTTCAAGTTAGGCCATTGCAAATTTTACTTATATTTTTGGTCCAAAATTTTCCCAAAAAATCATAGAAAAAATAGTTGGTGACTGAACTTGATTTTGCTGAAAAAAAAAACATGTGAAATCAATTGTAAATAATTAAGAATACATTATGTAACATTTGTTCATATATTATAAATCAAATTAGGATTTTTTGTGTTTTACACATTCACCAAAAAACAAATGTTTTTTTTTCTGTTTAAAACGTGCTTTTTACCTGAGGAAGCCATGACCGAGCTTGTACATTTCTGAATAAAATGGTTGCGAAAGGTCAGAAAATTTCTTATAAATTGGCTTCAAAAAGTTAAAAGATTTGATTTGATATGATAAAAAAAATTAGATTTTTAAAATGTTTTTACTAAATGTTGTATTTTTTTAATTAATAAAATTTTTATTTGCAAAATGAACCAAACTATGAAATAATGACCGATGACGGTGAATGACCAGATTTCGGTTGGAAACTCCATAATATAATCAATAGCAACTATGTTGAAACAATGAGGATTTTAGATAAACAATTCAAATATAAATTTGAAAAATTTGGTATTTTGATTGTGGTTTGGTTGAGCGTTTTAGCAGAATGCATTACTGTGAATACCAGGCTTCACTGAACACCAAGATCTGGTGCGCCGTGGTGCGGTTTTCGTGTCACTCTAAAACCCAAACCGAGCTGTTTATTGTCACACCATAGCAACTGTACCGAAAGCACCTTGGTACACCACCGGTGCACCAAACTGTATACCAAGATGCAACTCAAAAGAATGGTTGATCCAAGTAAACCGGAGGCGACATTGTTTTGATTGAGGTTTGTCAGCCATCATTCACATCTTCGGGGTGGCCTGGCGGTTGTTATCTCCGTCTTTTAATCACGAGGTTCCTAGTTCAATCCTGACTCAAATATTTTTGAGTTTTTTTTTTCAATATTTATTGTCAAAATCAGTGACTATATACATTAAAAAAAAACTTCTTCGAACTTGCGACGCTCTAGTCAAAGGGTTAAAAAATGAATGGATTTTTGTAGTGGAATAGAGAAAACGTTCTGTATTATGCAGGCAGGTTTAAATGAAAATGCCTATTTCAGGATTATATGCACGAGAAGTTAGAGTTTATATTTCATGACACTACGAAATTCTATTCCTAAAGAATTATCCTAACAAATAAAAAAACATTTAAAAAATAAAATAATAGCTGTCGAGATTCGAACCAAGAACCTTCAAAATACTAATGCAGTGCCTTAGACAACCACACCATTAAGAACTGTTGGTTTCAGCTGGCTTGCTAGGCATCAAGAGTTCCAAACTTCTCCCGTGTGGTAGGCGCAGAAACCATGTCAAGTTTTGTGTACCCATCCACACCGCCGTCACACCAAACTTTGGTTTCGGTGCACCGATCAAGCTACCGAGCTGTGTCAGGTTTTGGGTCGTGACGAGAAATGGTGCGCATAGAAAAACCGGTATCATAGCAAACCGTTGTCGCACCCGTCAAAAGGAAAGTCTGGTGAATACAAAGAGACGAGTTGTTCCTTTTAATTCCGCTATATATTTTTTAATATCTTGACAGATACGTATTTCGTCAACTACTTGCAGACTTCATCAGTGTTCTGTTCTCGAGAATATTTGACTACTACAAACTAAAAACACAATTTTGTAAAAAAAATGTATTTTAAATTCAAAACTTGTTTCATACCCAAAAAAATAGTATTTTAAAAAAATATGGTATGTTGTAAAAAAGTTGCATATTTAATTTTAAACTCTTATCTTATAAAAGTCTACAAAATTTCGAGTCGTTTAATGCTTATGTAGCAAATTAAGAAAATTTGAGGATTTTCAAATAGTTACAGTATTTAGAAAAAATATGATTTTTTTTATATTTCAAACTCTTATCTCTAACTACTGAATTCATTTTTGATTTTTTTTTGGATTGCTTATATAAGTCTCCATACAATTTTTGTGTAACAATCATGGTAATTTACATCTATACATTTTTTATGTCAGAGAAAAATATGCAATTTTTCCTCTGAAAAGGTGAAAATTCACCCCTATTTTGCCACTTTTTCAGTCTAAATTGAGGTAATATTACACTATAAAGGAGGTAATATTATATCTACAAATTTTACACCTTCCAAAATTAAAAAAAAAAAATACTTTCATACGTAAATATTACAAAATTTATATTTTTGAAGGCAATTTCTGAACAATTTGGTGAGGACTATTCTGAAAAATATGCAGACGAATTTTCGGCTGAGTTTCAATATGTTTTTCTCAAAAAACAATTTTTCAAAATCCATACGTATTTTTATTAGTTCTAGGGAAAACAAACCCCCAATTTTATAGCGAATTACGGACAAAAATATTACCGCCGGATGATGACCTTTTGTGAAAAAATATAAATCTTTTTTTTAAATATATTTTTAAATATTTTTTGAAATATTTTTTTGTTTTTTTTTGTTGTATTTAAAAAAATGGGATTATGTGAAAACTATTAATATTGAATCTATACAATATACCCATATTGTAAGTTTTGAAATTTCTAAGTTTTTTTGAATACTTTGGTAAAAAATAGGTATTAAAAAAATGAGGAATTTTGTAAAAAAATACGTATTTTTATTCAAAACTCTAAGTAAAAATTTATAAATATTTATGTTTGATTCCGATATTGTAAATTTTAATAATAAGAGTTTTTTTTTTAAATTTAGTACATTGTACAAGTTTCAATATTTCACACTAAAAACACAAATGAATTAAAAAGCAAGCAATAGGACGATTTCTTGTATTTTTTTTTAATCCGGCGAAAAAAAACAGAAAAAGCCATTTTATGTCATTGGTTTGCCTATACAAGTTTCCATACAATTTAGTATCAATTTTCTGATCGATTTAGGCAATTTTTTTAGGTATTATTGGGGATTATTCCAAAAAATAGGTACACAGCTATAAAAGTAGTAATCCAACTGCGTGTAAAAGGCCTGGGTTTTAAATAAATATTGTATTATTTTATGCAATTTTATGTGATTTTACACCCTGAAATATGCAGCCCATCAGTATGGGAAACCTACTTGACCGAAATGTCAAGCTCATGTATGCGTTTATCCGAACAGCTTCGCATCGGTCTGATGGCCGAGTGAGCTAAGGTGCCAGTCCGTACTGTTGGTGCTGGGTTTGAATCCCGTTGGTTGCAACTTTTTTTTTGTATTTGCAAAAATTTTACACGCTGTGTGTAAGTGTTTATTTTGACGAAGGTGATGTGCATGCTTTTGCATGCGATTTTACCATCGGATTTTTGCTGTGTACACGAATATTTTGGCTGATTCCAACATTTTTTTTGTACAAAAATGACATTTTTAAATTGCTATTAACTTTTGGGAATATTTGGATGGAAATAGCGTGTACATCTCTGATTTTTTCTCGAGACGTTCAGTAAATTCCCTATAAACTTTTCTAAGAAACATTGAAGGTTGGACTGCTGGTTATTGAGATACAGCGGTTAAAAGATAAAGTAACAGGGAAATCGAAATTTTCTCACCCAAGCAAAGAATGGATCACGCACTGATTTCGGAAAAAAATAATGTTAGAATCGACAAAAATAAAAAAAAATCCGTGCACCTATTTTTTCTTGGGTGGTCCTCGTCATGAAAATTTTTAGCTCAATTTTAAATGACATTTTGACCTCACTTTCGGGTTCTTGAGAAGATTTTGCATAGGGTTTCCAATTGGGTTCAATAATATTGAATTTTGAATGTTACAGATTAATAATTAAGTTAAAAATATGTAAGAGATGAGATTTTTGTATGTTTTGATGGTATTAATAGTCTTTGGGCTGGATCAGATAATGTTGATTTCAAATTTCGCTTTTTTTTTTTGCAAAATTGAGGTGAAATAACCCATTTTCTAAAAATGTTTGAATGTTTACTGAAAAAAGTGTTTTAAAATGCATTATACACCTGTCCAGTTGTTTTGCCATCATTAGTTTCCTAAATATCTAAGTATTGAAAAAAGGAATATTTTTTTGCGAATTTTTTTTTTTGCGGTGCTGTACATTGGAATTTTATAACAATTCAAAACATTTTTAAACAAGCCCAAACATGCTAAATATGATTATCAATGCAGAAAAAATCATTCTAGATTGGCCTTATTTAATACTTTTCTAAATCAATAAAATTAATAAGTGGCCCCCTAGTTATTGAAATAAGTTTTAATTCACTAATCCTTATACCCTCTCGTACCACAGGAAGGCGGCTTCCGGGCGCTGTACCGCGGCTTCGTACCCACGCTGATGGGTATGGTACCGTACGCGGGCTTTTCCTTCTACTGCTTCGAGATGCTCAAGTTCATGTGCATGAAGTACGCCCCGGCGTGGACCTGCGACACCTGCGAACGAAACACCGGTAAGTGGAGTGACAGAAGGTCCGTATTGCGTGTGAGTCGCGTAAAGTCAACACTTGCGAGTTGCGTGACCCAATCCGGTTCGTCAAAATTTAATGTTGATTTACTGCCTATCTACCACTGTGAAGTGGACACATTCCTCAAGACCACGCTCAGTTGAGAGAAATTCAGTTTCGCTCTGTTAATCCGCCGCGGTCAACCTATATGACACATGACATCTGGAGGTCACACGATTGTGCGTTCGCGACGCTCCAATCAACCGGTTCTGCAACATCTTCAACGCTTCTCTTCTTCTTCTTCTCTTTGACCAGGTGGCCTCGTGCTGTCGGTGCCGGCGAAGCTGCTGTGCGGTGGATTTGCCGGGGCCGTGGCCCAGTCCTTCTCGTACCCGCTGGACGTGACCCGGCGGCGGATGCAGCTCGCGATGATGAACCCCGAGACGGCCAAGTTTGGGTGAGTAGTTGTTAGTGTAAGAATTTGCCCAAATCCCAGGCGACGCCGTGAGGGGATATGCTAAAAGTTGACGGATGCCTTTTGCTGTTATCACCTTGGGATCTATTTTCGAGGTTTGAAAGGTGATTTTTTTTAATATTCATAAGGGCGTGAGCTTGCGTCATCACTACAGATGACCGAGGGTGCAAAGGTGATTTCGTGGAGATGAGTATTGTTCTCTTTTGTGTAATTTAAATTTCTATTTGTACTTATCCCATTTTTAGAACAGTTGATGATTTTTTTATTTCAAAAATAACGGCATTTTAAAAACATAAGTACAGACTCGATTATCCGAAGGTTTGTATAGGACTTCGGATAAAGAATCAAGACAAAAAAAAAAGTTTATTTTTTATTTTTTCACTTTTCACATAAAGTACGAGTTCTGCGATCCCAAACATAGAATTTTTTTTTTTCGTAAGGTCAAATAACCAAAAATTTCTATTTTTGCTTTTTAGCGGTATTTGAACCGCCTGGGTATTCAAAAACCCTCACCTTTTCAAAAGATGGATATCTTCAATATTTGATCACCATTTTGGGTTTAAAAATTCGAAATCTCTTTAGATTAATTAAGGGGACTCGACAATCAAGCAAGTCAACAAAACAAACATTTTTTTGTGATTCAATTATCAGAAGTGATTTTTTTTCAAGGTTTTGGATAATCGAGTCTGGACTGTATAGAGCAATTCTCCCCGAATTCCGGAAGTATATTTTGTTTGTATTTTTTGACCAAAGAAGCCATTTTGTGTCATTGATTCACCTATACTAGGTCTGTACAATTTTGAGAGCTGTCCATATAATAATGGTGCACAGTAAAAAATCATGCCAATCATTACACCACATCTTGGATGGGTACATCTTTTATGTCAGAATTTATTTAGTAATTTTACCTATAAAAATGTTGAAATTCACCACTATTCAGTCTGAATTGAGGTAATATTTCATCATAAAAATAGTAATATTACACCAACAAATTTAACCTCTTCCAAATTTACTAAAAAATACTTTGAAACGTAAATATTGTATCTCTTGAAGAAATTTTCTGACCGATTTGGTTTCTTCGGCAAAGTTGTATGTTGAGGATTGTTCAGAAAAATAGGCCGACGGATTTTTTGGCTGAGCTTTGAATATTTTTTTTTCACAGAAAACAATTTTCCAAATACTTTTTTTTCGATTAGTTTAGACACAAACCCGCTTTTTTTTTTGCGAATAACGGACAAAAATAGAAATCTGACCTAAAAAATGGATAGTCAGTTTTTAACGTAAAATTGAATTTGCAATCGAATAGTACATCACATTTTTTTTTTGAAAAAGTGCCATATCAAGACTTTTTAGGGCAAACCAAAGTTTTTGTTTTAAAATAGTGTTGAACTTTGTGAATTTCAGAAAATATTAGTTTGAGCAGCTGAGACAATTCTCTATAATTTTTGGTTTTGGACTTTCAAAATCAAAAATTGTAAAATTAAGTTTTCCGATTTTTACTTTTTTTTTCAAATTGTTAAAATCTGGTCTAAAAGTTATTAGGAAAAGTCGAAAATCCATATTTAGGAAGTTTAGCTAGATTTTAAAATTTGAAATATATTTTCTTCGGAAAATTTCACAATTGCTTCGTTTTTTTTTTACATTGGAAATCCGACGAAAGGTTACCGAGTTATCTTCTTTTGAAAAATGAAGTATAATTGAATGAAACCAAGTAAAAAAAAACTTTATAAATTTTATGACTATCTAATTTTGAAAGTCCAAAGCCAAAAGTGGTAGAGAATTTTCTCAGCTATACGAAAATAAAATACTTTCAGATACGTACAAAAATGGACGATATTACAAAAATTAAAAATATTCCTATTTTAATCATGAATTGGACTCGTAATGGAACCTTTTTATAAAAAAATTGGAAATGTAATTTTTGATTGCAAATTCGATTTCACATTGAAAACTGAAGTCAAAAACATTTTTAGTTAGATTTTCATTTCAAAAAGAAAAAAAATCGCGGTGGAATTTGGTGTCCCTAAAACATTAAATAAAAACTTCAAATATAAAAATACGAATTTTGGAAATTCAAATTAAACTGAAATTGACTTTACCGAAGACACAAAATTGATCAAAAACTTCCAAAATTGTATGGAGACTTGTATGGACATAGGAAAGACCTCCATAAAGTTTGAGCTTAGTAAACAAAAAAAATAATACAAATGAAATTCATTTACGGATTTCGCTGAGAATTGCTCACCAGCCAGAATTCCTATCCTACTTTTTATGTTACGAGTGTGATCCCTCCTCTTGTCTCGCATCTCTCTACTGTAGGTGTACAAACACTCTGATTGAATGTTTTAACTATCTAGAAATTCGAAGTAAAAGCTCTGATATTATTGGTATTTTTTAATTTTAACAACAGAGAATTGGAAATGTCCCGATTTGTTTCTAATCACTTAAGAGAAATAGGAAACTGTACTTTTTAAATCAGAGTTAACAAGATAGAAATTTCAATGCTTATTTTGTGTGACATTTAAAATATTTATGACAAAAAAAAATGATTTTGACGTTAGAATTTTTTAACATAAATTGGCGATGCTCTACACAGTAAAAAAAAGATTGTAATATTACATCTGGGAAGGGGTACATCTTTTATGTCAGAAAAATATGTGTAATTTTACCTCTGAAAATGTGAAATTTTACCACTTTTCTAGTGTATTGTCACTTTTTCAGTCCAAATATTGGTAACATTTCATCATAAAATAGGTAATATTCAACCTTCCAAAATTACACCTTCCAAATTTACACAATTTTTTACTGTGTAGTAATTTTTTTAAAACGAAATAAATTTTGTGATGACAATACGTATTAGTTTCCACTTATTTAGCTAAGCTAGAAGTATTTTTTGAATTTTTTTAATCTTTTTGAAGTTTTATCAAACAAATTTGGTGATTAATCAAATTTCTAATTAAACCAAACGACTAAGCAAATCACCCAGGAAATCGACCGCCAAATTTGAAATTCTCAATCTATTTTTACCAGAAATCCTACCACGAAGCAGTCTACATTTCCCAGCCATCTTTCAAACCTAATCACGCCAAGGCTGGCGTGGCTGCGTTCCGGTTGTTGGCATTTCAGTGGTTTCCACTTAATCAACTGGTTGTTGTTTTATGCATATGTGCTCCTAGTCCGCGTGTGAAGGGGAGAAATTTCCATATACTAATCCTCCAAGGTCGCCCGCCACCACCCTGATTTCGCAGAACTTGGCGGTTATCTGTTTGTAATTAATTGGAGCTGATTTGGTTGAAGGAGGAAAATTCCATTTGATTTCATTTCCACAAATAGTTAATTCTTGCGACAACTTCAAAAAATAAATTGAGTGAAATGATGCGCGAAGGTGATAAACCCGGACATTTCGCAGGTGTTCAAAAGCTTTTCTCACAAACAAAAATTGTCAGTCGCTTTGGGAGGGCTTGAAAATCCGGTTTCGGCGAGGCTGAGGCAAAAAAATCGGTTGGAATTTCGAAGCTTTTGTTGCGTGGTGACTAAAGAACCTGTTTTCCACTCTGTAAAAGCTGTGATGTAAGAGACAGTTGAGATGAGTCAAGGTCGGTGAAACGAGTCGAAGAAGTTGAATTTTAGTGACTCCTTCCACGATTTTAACTATGTTTATTGACTAACGATATTAAATCACACTTTATTTTATTTTTCTCTTTTCAAATATCTGCTTCTGGTCGTGCACTCAAATGGTGATGGTAACAACGAATCAATTCAAATGTGTAAATTGTGAAATAATGCTGACTTAAAAAAAAAAACCTCCAACTGTAACACAACTAATTGATTCACGCCCCAATAACATCGTAAATTACTGCTGCTTGCACCTGAACTAATCAAAAACTGCACAAACAAAAAAAAAAAAAAATCAAACGCAATTTCCAACTGGACAACTGGTGATGGCTTGATATTTGCTGCTGTTGCTGCTACTGGATGATGACATTAATCAATCACGATAACCACCTGGGCTAATCAAATCCGACCGTTGGAACACCGGGCAACAAATCATTGCACTAATTAGGAGGTGAGTGTGTGTTTTGGGGTTTGGTGGTGGTGGGGAAAGAGCTTCAATTATGCGGTTGTGTTTGATTTGCGCTTTTTGACCTTTTTTCCCGGTATTGACTATGCTTGCTAGTGGTAATTAATTGTGTGGTGGCTTTTGTGGTAATAATTGTAGCATAGCTAAATAAAATCCATATTTGTTGTTATTAATGAGTTACTTCTGTGAAATATTAACAATTTTCAAATTGCCTTTGAATTATGAATTATGATAAAATATAAATAGACATTGCAAATCATTTTTGTTTAGCTTATGAGTATTTCTTTGCCTTCTTCTTGAAATTTGAAATACTTTACAGCTGAAAGGAACCCCAAAACTCTGTTATGTACTCAAAAGAACTAGTTGTATCAAGATTATTCACTAATAAAACCTAAATTGAATTGATTTTTCTTTGCCTCCTTCACTTGAAAAATAAATTAATGAAATAAGTTTAATAGACCCACAAAAAATATGATACGTGTATATTAGAGTGGAACAAAAAAAAACTTCCTTGCGGGCATTAACCCTCTACTGCCCAAATTTTTTTTTTCGAAAATTTTTATTTTTCCCGTGTTCAGGAGGTTATTTTGAGCAACTTTTGTTCCACGAAAAACTTTACTTCTCTTGTTTTATGTTTTTCTTGTTTCATTTTTAGTATTTTAATTTGCATTTATCTTGTTTAGTTTATGTTTGTTTTTGGTAGTATTTGGCATATTCTACCACATCCTATCATTACATTTAGCCTATCCAATTTTTTCACGTTTTTACAGTTACTTTTTCAATTTTTTTACATGTTTTCCCCATTTTCTGCTATAGAATGGCACCATCATCATTTGAATTGCAACAAAATGCGTAGAGGCATAGTCTGGGACACTACAAAAATTACTGCATACTTCTTTTTACTTGAAATATAGGAAATGTTAGTAAAAAACACAGCTAAAGTTGACCCCTAAAAAAATGATATTTTTAAAAACATTGGCAAAGTCACATAAAACAAGTTGAACTCTGAAATTTTCTAAAATTTTAAGAGTTCTTCCTTCCTATGCTTTTTTTGGATCAAAAATCGGTTGGAATTTTTTTTAGATCGAAGCCCGTCTAAAGGCGGGGTTAGGTTGTAGAGGGTTAAGGGACTTCGTAGGCTTTACATAATATGAAATTAAAGGTATATGTTAATATTAAACAACAAAAACAAAAAAATGCATAAATTTTATTTATTTTTGTTTTATTCTTATTTTTTACCAAACTCATAGAAACAATTTTTTAAATTCTTAAAAAATACTATGTTTTCCTAAGTTCGTTTATGTATAAAATGTATTTAGTTTACGTATTAAATGAACTTAGGGAAACTTAGCATTTTTTGAGACTCAATTCGATAACAAAACAAAAAAAAAATAATCTATGAGTTCTGTAAAAAATGAGAAATTTTTTTTATAAAATTTATGCATTTTTTGTTTTTGTTGTCTGATATTAAATTTTACCTTTAAATTCTTATTATTTAAAGTCTTTAAGATTTCGTGAGAACTCGCGAAATACGGAATTTTAAATATTTCGGGTAACCTTATTAGAGAGTGAAGAATTTGCTAAAAAGTTGTGCACTAGTTTTTATTCTAAAAAAATCAAATTCCTTATTCAAAATTTATTACTATCCAATGTTTCCCACTATAAGAAATAAACTGCTGAGAGGAACTTTTAAGTTTAAATGTTTTCTTTTATTTTGTGGCAACAGAAAAAAAAAATCTTATTGAATAACTATTGATATATTTAAATTGTGTGGCTTTTGCAACTAAAACCAATATAGGGGAAATATGCCCATTTTAAGTCTAATAAGCGATCGTGTTTGAATGATGCTGGATAATCTGGATTGTTCCTTGAAATTCACGAAAACCAAGTACACCAGCGAGTAGAGCAACTTTTTGTGAACATTTCTGTATTTTCACTGTTATTAAAAGTTATGCGATTCCTTTTACAAGCATTTAAAAAAAATATTTCAAAAATGCATTCGAATCAGTCGAGTGCATTGGGCCACGCCCATTTTTCTATTTTCAGCTTAGTTCTTTTTTTCTTCCAGCGCTCTTTTGGGTCTGCTTAATTGAAAAAAAATGATGAAATTTTAATCGAACACTCACAAAAAGTAGCATTTATAGCGAAAAAAAAAACCTGGCAACACTTGCTCACTCCAACAGGCGCTGCACCAGCATGTTGGTGGTGTGGGTGGCGACACTTTGTTCTTTATTTGCCTTCGCTTCTCGCTCGGTTTTCTTCAGCCTTCGATTGGAATGGGTATTCAAAATTCAAACGTCAGAAGACGCGTTTGTTTTTTTGATGGTGCTTGCTAATTATTTACATTTTTCGGGATTATTTTTCAAGTGAGTGACTAAGTAATGGTCCAAAGAACATGTTGCCGGTAGTTGGAAGCAATTTTATATCTTAAGCGCTTTGAAATCGTTAGCGCAAGTAAAAAGATATTGATGGCGACTTCCGTTAAGCAGTTAACCTCTGATCTTGCGTGTGGATGTGTGTGCCACCAAAATGATGAGAAATGGTCTCGCAAAACAGAAATTATGATCAATAGTGCATTAAATTTGATCTGTTTGGCCAGTAAATGGCATAAATTTGCGAGCTCACTCGAGGCGGTGCTGTTGCTGGTAATTTTATAGTAAAAAAAAAAAAAAAATCAAATTATTCGCTCTACAGCATTGCCTTGGCGTTCTCGATTGCGAGATTCCTACTCGAAACTAGGTGTTCGAAGGCTTGATTGTTGAGGCAATTGCAAACCTCTTTTTACACCTTAGCTTCCATCCACCCCGGGATTCGAACTGACGACCTTTGGATTGTTAGTCCAACTGCCTACCAGCGACTCCACCGAGGCAGGACCCAGGGAGACGACTCCTACACCTGGACTGAGCTAACGACCTAACCTTTTTTAGGTTAGTCCGGGACCATCATTTACTTCCCTTCCGACGGAAGGCGTGATCAGACAAATCTCGTCTCGAAAAATGCCAACGGGACCGTCTGGGATCGAACCCAGGCCGACTGGGTGAGAGGCAATCACGCTTACCCCTACACCACGGTCCCGTTTTATAGTCTAAATAGTATTTTTGGAGCTTTAATCGAGCATCAAACTCTCCATATGACGAAGATCGGTGTTTGATTAGACAGATAACAACTATAAAAAAAATATGTTCTTCTTATAAATACTTGAAAACTATTTTTTGAACAATTAATATTGCTACTAACACTTAGCAGTGTTCACAGAAAAAAATAAACATTTATAGGTTGAGTCATTTTACCTTAAAAATGTGTAAAAATATTACATATTACACACCTTTTCTCTTTCACAAGATAAAAGAAGAGAACTCACAAGCTATAGGGACGGTCGCTATACCCTCTGATATTTCGTGCAGGAATCATCAAATGATAGTTTTTTCTATCACTCCTTAATAACACCGCTACTTAGTCATCTTTAATTTTCCTAGATTTTTTTTTTTGGTTTTTCTTCATTGTTTTGCCTTCTTCACCTCAATGAGGAAAGGCTAAATCACTCGAAAATTTAAATTCGTAATTTGACTTCGTAGACCCACCTTCACGTATACATATCGACTCAGAATCAAATTCTGAGCAAATGTCTGTGTGTGTGATGCGATGTTGATCATTCTAAACAAATTTACAATACAAATATTTTTCCACCAATAATGACCATTTTTCACCTCCGTGTACGCACGAGTGCAAGCAGCAGTCAAGTGCTCAGTGCTCCATTGTTTTTTCGAAATTTTTCGCCGTAATTTACCGGGATTAGCCGCGAGTTTGCTCCTGCAGCATGCCAAGGGCCGGCCGTGGCCGTGGCAGTTCGAGTGCGGCCTCGAAAAACCCGCGAAGTTCGTCTACCGGCCGTGTGCAAAAAGGTAAACAAACCAACGCCGCGTCGTCCGCCATCGCGCCGGGGAGTGTGTGCGCCAAAGGATTTGACCCCAAGTTATTACACCCTAATTACCGTGTCCAGGGCCGCAGCCCTATAAGGCTCCGTTCAGCTACTTCCGGCAATCCGTCGACCGATGGCGCTTCAACATCCGCCAACATTCCCACCAGTAACAAGTTCGCGAGACTGAGTGACGAGGAAAGCAACAACAACAACACCGACGGTAGCACTACCGACGACGACGACGACGATGGTCGTACACGGAAGAAAGTGATTTCGCCAAAAAAAGTAATTACTCCAAAGGAACGACGACCACCACCAATTTTCGTTTTGGACACGTTGGCGGACGATGTTGACGAGCAGCTGGAAGGCCTCGTGTACTGCCTCAAAATAGGTAAATCGTCAGTGCAAGTGTTCACATTTGACCAAAAGAACTTCGACCTGGTTGTGGAGAAATTGAAGCGTAAAAACTTCAAATTCTACACATTCGACCCCGTGCAGAAGACCGCTGTTAAGATCGTCTTGCAGGGGTACCAAGACCGCCCGACCTCCGTCCTCAAGGAGCACCTCTCGGGTGTCGGAATAACGCCGCGAGACATAAAAGTCCTCTCGCGGAAGACAACAGTCACAGGTACACACACATTGTACCTGTTGTACTTCGATCGCGGCACCGTCAAACTTCAAGACCTGCGGCGGACTAAGGCGTTGGACGGTTTTTGGGTAAACTGGCGGTTCTACTCAAAGAACCCGTCGGACGCAGCACAATGCCACCGTTGCCAGAAATTCGGCCACGGCTCGCGGAACTGCAACCTCCGGCCCCGCTGCGTGAAGTGCGGTGAGTCACACCTCTCGGAGGTGTGCGCACTGCCACGAAAGGCGGACTTGGGGGACAAGGCAGAGCAAACCAAGGCGCGCATAAAGTGCGCCAACTGTGACGGCAACCATACCGGTAATTACCGCGGATGCGTCGCGCGGAAGTCCTACCTCGAGGAGCAGGAAAAGAGGAAGAAGAAAGCAGCAGCGTCCCATCCTCCTCAGCGAAGTACGAGCGCAGCCGTTCCTGCAGCTGGCCAGCGTACGGTTCCAGCGGACAACCCAGCGTTCCCTCCTGGATGGGGGCGGTCGTTTGCGAGCGTGGTCGCTGCCGGTAGCGGCGATGCGACCCAGCAAGGAGTCACCGCGGAAGATCTCTTCACCCTGCCGGAGTTCTTTGCTCTCGCGGGGGAGATGATGACGCGGTTTCGGACCTGCCGTAACAAGGCGGAGCAATTTCTGGCCCTCGGGGAGCTGATGATCAAGCACATCTATAAAGGATAAAAAATTGTGATCTAGTTTTAAGCTTTCTCTATTTCTATCCCCTTTCCCTTGCAATTTTAGTAAGTTTTTTTTCTTATCTTTTTCTTACTTTCGGTAACCCCTTAACTACAAGCAACAATTGTTCCAAAATGGATTATGATGTAACACACAGCTGAAAGGAACTCCAAAACTCTGTTATGTATTTCAAAAGAACTTATTGTATATTGATAATTCACCAATAAAACCGAAATGAAATGAAAAATAATGACCATTTTATTACATACAATAAAAGGAATCTGAGTTAGCAAAATTTGCTACCAACAAATCCCTCAACTTTCAAGCCAAACAATAGTTTGATGTGTTACTTCATCAAACTCGGCGTCAGCTTGTCTCGTGTGGTTGTCCAC
Source organism: Culex pipiens pallens (assembly GCF_016801865.2). NCBI lineage: Eukaryota > Metazoa > Arthropoda > Insecta > Diptera > Culicidae > Culex > Culex pipiens. Next base: position 209,617,400 of record NC_068938.1, read on the forward strand.
CACACTGATTAGGCAGGCCCGTAGCCAGGGGGGGGGCTACCGGGCTACAGCCCCCCCCCGAAATTTTTCCCAATTTTTTTAAATTGTACTGCCTTAAAAAATCTCAAAACAATGATTGTGTGTACTACCTTAAAAATAATTCAAAAACAATGATTGTGTGTTCTCTCCACAGAAATAATTTGTAAGAGAGAATCAAGAATAGATTGATCAAACTAAGTAATTTGCCTGTCCATTGCCGAGCTCAGTTTTCGTAGATTATGGGTCCAATATTTAAAAATTGAGCTGCAGATTTGAAGATCGTTCCGTTCAGTAACTTTTCATTTATCTCGTATTTTTAGCATTACATTGGTTAGGGTGGTCCAAATCTGGGCTTACTTGAGGCTACCCCCTAAAATCAAAGATTGACCCATCACTACACAGCTAAAAAAGTAGTAATCCAGCTGCGTGTAAAAGGTCTGGGTGTAAATTAAATATGCTTTATTTTATGCAATTTTATGTGATTTTACACCCTGAAATATGTAGCCCATCAATATGGGAAACCTACTTGACCGAATCGTAAAAATATATGGAGAAAAGCAACTGTTTCAGTTTTTGACCTGTGGAAGGCGCTTCCACTTTCCCGAAGACACCTTATATTTCGGGTTTTTTGCTAAAAAGTTATTAGCCTTCGAAAATAGCAATATCCGGGGCTACATAGAAATAAATAATTTTTAAACTCATGTCTGTGCTAGCTTGCCTGGCAATGCACCTGTTATGTTGCGCAAAAATGGTCATTTTCGAAAGCTGATAACTTTTTAGCAAAAATCCTTAAATCTCGTTGTCTTACTTTTGATTGTCGAACTTAAGTATGACCCCTGAAGAACCATAAAATAATTTAGAATTTTTAAATTCAATGTGTCGGCCAAAATGGTGGTCAAGAAATATTGTTCAAATTAAACTCAAATGTGGTTGCAGGTGCCGAATTTGATGTTAAAAGCAAACAAATAAAAAAACGATTTCATTTATTCATGATTCGATTATCCGAAGTCCTTCGAATTTTTGGATAATCTGGACTGCAAAATTAGTAACCCTTCTTTATTTGCATTAAAAACCCTTATCTTTTTGAAGACCTTCATACTATTAACAAATGATTTTTTCTACATTTTTCAAAATATACCATAATTTCTACAAAATATTCAGTTTTATTTCAAAAGCGAAAGCTTTTAAAATGAAGAACATTTGAGTGAATTTCGACTATTTTAGAAATACACTTCTAATTCTATCGTTTTGGTTTTTAGAATATGGTTAGTTACATATCTGAGACCTTAGAGAAAAATGCTTGAGAAATATCTGTGTGTATTTTTTATTACATTTTCGTAATCCTTTTTCCCGAAACCACTCGTCCAAAATGCTTACTTTTGGTAACATTTATTTGTTTCCACCGTGAATCCTTATTATCAACTAATTTTTGCTTTGTGCAAGAAATAAAATGATAAAAATTGAAAACGTTAAAAAAATTGAAGCTTGCATTCAAAAACTCAGAAATTAAATTAATTAAACAACATTTTCAAATTGTTAAATTTGTGATAAATAATTTATTTTTAAACTTCTTCATTTCAAATTTTTGGATTTTATGGATTAGAATTTCCATTTTGAAGATTTTAAGATTTCTTTATTATTTTTTTTTAAATTGTATTTCATTGTAAATATTTTCCAAAGTATATGTTGCCACCCTTTCAAAATTGGCCAAACAGCAGAGGGTAAATACAATATTTTTTTTAAAAAATGAAAATGGAAGTCTAATCAACTCAAAACAGTTATTTTTTTAATCATAACTTATTTCGATTAAGTCCTTTTAGGAGCAGCGACAACAAATTTGAAATGTTTTTTCCTGCGTTGATAATCATGTACGACATGTTTGGGCTCGTTTGAAAATATTTATAATTTTTTTAACATTTCGTTGAACCGCGGCAAGTTGTTTTCACGAAAAAAGCTTTTCGACAGTTACTGGATATTTTGAAAACTAATGATGCAAAATGTACTGATTTAAAGTGAGGTTTTGAAACACGTTTAAAATGATAAACCAATGGCTTGTAATTTAAATTTTTATATTTTTCATTGTTTGCTCTACCCTGTCGACTTTGGTCAGAGTTTAGTAACATAAAGTTCAGAATAATATTTGCAACGGTCTTATTGAGAATTTAAAAAAATTACTACTTTTTAATTTATAAACTTTAGATTTCAAATATTTTGGTATTAGACAAAGAAAAGTCAAAAATCAAAAATAACAATAATAAAAAGAAACAAAAATGTATAATAACAATTACACATAATAATTAAAAAAAAACAGAAATTCAATAAAAAAAATAAAAAAACTAAAAAATAAACAAAATAATTGATATTAAAAAATATCAAAATTAAAAAAAAATACCATTATTGTAATGGCTTTTCTCTTATTTTAAACTTAGTTCTGAGCAAGAAACAAAATCCATTCTTAACATCTTCGGCATTTTAAGAACAGTCGGCTTCATGAGGCAATTCTTCAATATTATTTTAGCGAATACATTTTCAAATATTATTCTCAGTCGCATTCAAATAAACAAATCAAAATCTCATCAACACATATTGCATCCGAAGAAATATCAAACACCACTTTTTGTTTTTGTTGCTTTTCAGCTGCGTACCGTTAAAGCAAAATCTATTCGTAAATATTTTCTTGACCGTTTCTTGAGCATTTTTTTTGTATGGATTTTAAGAGTCTCCGTGCAACAGGACATTTTTTTAAATTTTCATTTGAATGTAAAATATGGTTCTTGTAGCAAAATTCAGACTAAGATTAAATTTACAGGAATAATCTACTTGGTTCAAGAATTCTTACATAAAGTTTTCTTTACTTTTAAAACATAAAAAAATTAAGATAACAACTACACATGATAATTTAAAAAAATCAGAAATTGCAAAACAAAAAAACTACAAAAATTATAAATAATTAATGCTAATAAATCCTGAATTTTTATAAAAATAAATTTTAATCATTTCAAAAAAAAGATATTCAATAAAAAATATTGAAACATTTCAATGTATTATTTTTTCTAATATAAAAAAAAGGTTACAATTCTATATTATTCAACATAATTTTTATTAGTTATATCCCAGAAATCCAAAAAAGGATTTCATTTGCGTTTTTTTTTTTTTTTTTAGAAAGATACAGAGAGTTTTTTCCTGCATTATTTCAATTAACAATAATGCAAAAATAAACCGGAGCGTTTGGTACGGTATGTCCACGCATCCCTCCTCCCCTGTAGATTCTGTGGAATGTGATCCGTTCAAAGAATCCTCTCTGCGGTAAACACAACGTAGTAGGGCTGGCCGCTTTAATTTTTGTAATGCATTTTCGGGTGTACTCGGTTGTATTGCAATTATTAATATTGACAAGAAAAGTGCTTGGGGCGTTATCTAATCACAAGACTTTCCAGCATGCTTTCATCGAACTGGCTGCGTTTGTGTTAGATTAGATTAGATTAGATTAGAAAGATACAGAGAGTCTTTTCTATAACCAGCACAACTAATTATCTTTTAAAATCATATTGGTTATCAACACTTATTTAAAAAATTAATTCAGTTTTGACAGTTATTTCAAAATAAAGAAATAAGTAAATTGAAGATTTTAATTTGTTAATCGTGTTAACATTTATATTTTTTATCGTACAAGTTTATTTTTTATTTCAAGAAGATGTGTCAAAGAAACTAATAGACCAATCTCCAATGGTTCTTAGTCGATAAGAACAATAAAAATTTTGCTTGAAGTTGCTGTTATATCATTTTCATTGAAAACACTTGTTAAACAGTTTGTATACTAGGGGAACAGCATCTAATTCCAGCGTGCCTCTAATGTTGGCAGGTCAGAACTTTGACATTCAATTAAAGCTAATTAAAAGCGTTTTCAACTGAAATCGAGTGATAAATAGCTCAATAAGAAGTGAGCAAGCAAGTTTCTATCAAAAGTTTTGCAAAATAAGTTGTTTAAATAGTGAAAATCAGTAAATTGGATGGAGTTAGGAGCGAGTGCTTAACCTGCCAAACATACGAGAATTTCCCCTATTTTCAATAAATTTGATAATGTTAATTTTTGCGTTTTAATGAAATAAGCACTTCAAAGCTTACTGTGCATTTAATTTTTTTCCCGATAAAAAAAATAAATTATTTCTAAGAATTCATAGACTTTAAAATATGTTGACTCTTGATATCTCTGGATACGAATGTCTTTAAGCATTTTTTGATACTCGTTGGTTGAAATTTAACTGTTATTTTTTTTCAATTTCAAAGATAAGCAACACTGAAACGATACATTGAAATTTTATTTAAAAATTACCTTAAATTAAGATCTGATTTATGTCAATTTTTTTAAATTCTCAAATTCTGAACCAATTTGTCAGATAAACCATCACAGTGAACACACAGCTGAAAATGTAAACCCAGACGATTTAAAATTTGATAGTTCAAATTTACCAGTTTGCTCGTGAGTTTTTCTATCAGTATAAAGTACAAAAATATAATACTTATGGGTAGATAAATCGATACAGGATTTTTTTTTATTTCAAAATATTTATTCAAGTTATGTAAATTTTAAATTTTGCGACAGTTTATCACGAAATTCAATTACAATTAAACAGTTCAAGAAAATGTAAAAAAACACTTTCTTCTCTACTCCTTCAATACAAACTAGCTGTATGAATAAAGAGAAACTTTTGACGAAGGAGTTTCTTCAATAGAGACATTGAAAACTTAAGAACAAAATCTTTTAAAACATTTTTGCATATATTATTCTACAATTTTACAATTCATCCTAATAATCATACCATAAACCAAGTGATGGTATAAATAATTTGCTGGTTTTTATAATCTTTGAATTTTTGCACCCAAGCCCCCCCCAAACAAAAATCCTGGCTACGGCCCTGGATTAGAGCCTAATTTGCATAAAAGTTCCCCATCATAGCAGCGCTTTTTCCCACGCGGACACCAACAGCATTAGAGTTGTGGTGCATCTGTCACCCAAAGTTGATAAGCTGCTTCGCGAACATTACTGACTAAATCCCGAAAAAGCTGAGCTGTACTGCTGTGCCAAAATCACCAGTTAAGAGCTGGTCATTATCGCTCCCTGTCACGCTGCAAATGCATTTGATGATGATGATGAACCCTTCTGGGAGTGTAGTTTATATGTCTACATTAGAGAACACTTGCCAAGAGGTCCTTTTAGCGGTATCGACACGATGTGTTCATTAAATTTTCACATCACATCACCACATTGCGGAGGGTTGCGGTGGCCCTCTGTTGGAATGTGCCAACTTGTCCGGAGCTCTTGACAGATAATCTCCCCCCTCACGAGGGTCATCGGTGGACATCGTTCCTGGGGAAAGTCCGAACAACGCTCCTGAATTTGAACTCATCGTCATCGTTTTACCCCGATTGGACGCCGCATTTATTTAGCCAATCTATAGTCATGATGATGGTGTCTGCGACCGTGTCAACGTATCGCTGACGCTGACCGTGTCCCATAAGCTATCATCTGATACATGACACACCCGTGTGGATCGAGTGCTTCATCCCGAACAGACGGTAATAACTAAATTCATGCCATTTCAATAACAAATACTCTTAAAATAACAGAAAGTGTTATGGATTCTTCTTGAAAAATCAACTTTTGCACAAGAGTTGAATAACAGTTTATGTTATCATAACAAAATTTGTTATTGGTCTGATATTGGTTGAAAGCCAAAACAACCTTGGAATAATATTTTTTTGTTATGGAAGAATAACTCCAACTGTTATTGGGATGATCGGATTAGTTGTTAAAATAACAAAAAATAATAACAAAGATTTGTTCGAAGAATAACTTAAAATGTTATTAATCTGTTATTACAATAACAATCCAATAACAAAAAAATCATAACGGCGAATAACAAATCATGTTATAAATAACATAAAATGTTATTGGCCTAGTATTTTCCAATATCAAATAATGTTATTCCCGCGTTATTTCCGTCTGCTCGGGATTGACAATGCTTTGGACAAGCCCCTAAGTACATATAAATAGTTGCAAAATCCAGTTGATTGTTTAACTCTTAACGATCCAAATTTTAAAATTACTCAGTTTTGTAAAATTCAATGAAGTTAAAAAAGGAAATCAAATTTGAAGCTGACTTTTAGCAAACTAAGAACAACACCAAGTTGTGGAGTTCAAGGTGAGCTAACTTTTATAATGTCAACTACTCAAGAAAAAATATGTTTTAAATAATAAAACATTCTACACTATATTGTTTGTGAAATTGAAAAGCGCGTATGCGACGCGGTTTTTCAACCACATTCCGTATAGCTATACATAGTCTAATATAGCGATACGAACGGAAAGTAAAAGTTTTTGCTAGTGTGTTTGAAATGGATAGTGAATAAGTTACCTTCGACGACGATATAGGTTAGGTATGGCGGGTGGTGGCGCTTCGAATGACATTGTGAGTAACTGGGTGTTAATTTGTTTTTGAAACATGAGCCGTCGTCGATCAATCGGGGCGGCGAAGTAGAGTTGGTTCATAGTAAAATAAATAAATCATTTATTGCTTCAATGTTTCCTGCATTCCAACACGCTAACAGTTGAATACATTTATTTATTATCAGATTTTGAGAAATGAAGGCTATTTTGATGAACGCAAGGAGAGTGAAGCGTGTTGAGATATGTTTTGAAAACTGTTGATTTTTTTTTCGTTTGATGAGCACCTGTATTTAAGATTCCAAGCTTAGATTATAAAAAAAAATTAGCAATGCTCATTACTACTACTCATAAGGCTTTCTAGACTGAAATTTACCAACACATTTAAAGTATGTTTACATGGCAGCTTAACGTTTGTTTGCATCAGATTTCCTATCTCTTTCTAGCATTTTTTTTGTCAGGCGATTTCTAGCTAGTTTTTTGACTGACCGCCCGATATGTCAGCCAACATACTTCGCAGGGCTGTGACAGCTCGATCATTGTTTGCATCAGGACACTGTGACGAGAAGTTCGTAATTTTTGGGTTAAACTATATTTTTTTCATTGGGCTTAGAAAGCCTTATTACACAATAGAGGAGAAAAGCAACTCGCGACACAATTTTGAGGCTAGGAATTTTGACAGGTATGATCTTCATAAAGTATTCGCCTCCTTTTCTCTCCCACATAAAAACTGGGTACAATGTAGCTGTCAAACTAGGCCAAACTGTTAAAGTCACTCACAAAATGAACTTTGAGTGACTTGAGTTCATTTCTGACGTCACGATTTTCTCCTCTATATGGTTAAATTGGTTAAATTGTTGTGTTCGCCGTTTTTTGGCATGATTTTTTTTCTAATCATCTAATCTCTACTCAGAGTGTTGAAAAATGATTCTCTTGTTTACTAGATAAGAGGACTTTTGTTAATTTGATTTGGTTAACCGCGGTGGATTTTCTTGAAATAATTCGAACTGTCAAAAATCTACCAAAACATCTACCACATTGATCACATAAAAAACTGTGGTAGAAAAGTATCCACCGGTAGATCCTTTGGTGGATTTTTGACAGTTCGAATTATTTCAAGAAAATCCACCGCGGTTAACCGAGTCAAATTAACAAAAGCCCTAAGGTGTTGGTTTAACCCTCCCCAACTCCAACCCGCCTCTAAGCGAGCTTCGATCTAAAAATTCGCCAAAAATCAATTTTTCAACAAATTTTTGATCTTAAAAAAGCATTGGAATGAAAAACTCTTTAAATTTAATAAAATCATTAGGTTGGAAGTGTAACTTGTTTTATGTAACTTTGCCAATGTTTTTAAAAATGTCATTTTTTCTGGGGTCAACTTGGATGGTGTTTCTTACTAACATTTCATCTATATTATGTGAAAATAAGTAGGTATTCAGTAATTTTTGTAGTGTACCAGACTATGCCTCTACGTATTTTTTTAACAATTTAAACGATAATGGCATTGTTCTAGTAGTAGTAAGGTAAACGGTAATGATAGGAGGTGGTAGAGTAAGCCTAATACTATCAGAAATAAACATAAACTAAACAAGATAAATGCAAATTAAAATACTAAAAATTAAACAAGAAAAATATAAAACAAGAAAAGTAATGTTTTTCGTAGAACAAAAGTTGCTCAGAATGACCTCCTAAACAAAAAAAATTGGGAAGAAGAGGGTTAAGATTTTTTTTGCAGAAAAAAAAAAACAGAAAAAAATGTGTTGATGAACAATTGTCCAAAACCCGATTTAATCCCACCTGGGGTGAGATAGAGCCTTTCTTACTAAAGAATATAACGATGGTAGAACTTCTTTCAATTCATAACATTGACTTTGTTTAGAAGAAGAAGAAAGTCTTATGATGAAAGCAAAGTATTATAAATGATATGATTTCCAAAAGAAACAAAAAACGCCATTTTCACCAAAAGAATATTTTTAATCGTACATATTCTTAATCAAACAAGCGTTTATGACAAACGCTAGCATAGCAAGCTTCATATGCGCCAGTGACAACGCACACCGCGGTAGGCGCAAAGAAAAACCGAGGTATAAGTGAACCGCGTGTGCCGCACGGTGCAGGGAAGATAGCCATTCAGCTTCTACGAATGTGACAGAGTCACACTACACACTCAATCACGAGTACCTTAGTTAGAAAGCCATTGGCGTCGCCAGCATTGAAAACTTTGAAAACGATATAAACGATGAAAAGCTTAGAAAGCTCCTATTAGAATCCAATGAACCCTGTTAAATAAACTTACGAAATCACGAAAAAATTAAGTCAAATAGATTGTAGCCGGATGAATGTCCTATGTCACAAAAGTTTTTAAATAAACATTGGACAGTTATGCAAAAACAAACAGGGCAAAAGAAACCGAAAAGCTACGATATCTTACATGTTGTAGGAAACATCGGTAGACAAGCTACTACAAACGAGTATAAGTCGAGCCAGCAAATAAATGCGCCAGCATTCTCGCGCCAGTATTCGAAGCTCAACTTGACAACTTGTCGACTTGGCGACTTGGCGACGAAGCGTCAAAAATCGACGCAGTGTGATTTTTTGACGATGTTTCCGATTAAAATTCATGCTGAATCGACATATTTACGAAGATGGAAATGACGTCCTGGCTTAAAGTAAAACCTATACCTTTCTTTAGTAAGAAAGGCAAAAAGTAAATCGTTCTAAAAATTGATCGGGATTGCCGATCGACGTCGAATTTGTTTCAGATGCTCACTCATGGTCTGTACTATGAATGTAGCAAGAAATTTTGAATAAAATCAGAAATGAAAAATGTTGGCGAAGGTCACCAGGTGGGCTTTTACCTTTTTTTAGGGATTTTTTTTCTTATGGTAGGTCAATCAAACGGCTCTAACTCCAGAACCATATTATGAATCTGGATGAAAATTTGGGAGGTTGTAGGGCTCGAAAAATGCAATTTTTGAGATAAATATAAGATATGAAAATGAAAAAAATTGACCATATTTTCATTTGAAAACTGTGTATTTTGTTGAAAAGTCTGGCCGCATCCGAAAACAGATGGATATTTCGAAATTTGCGCGGCAACTCGCCCAGGTTCAGCACACTAGCTTTCGTCTGCATTTAGAAGAATCGAAATCGGATATATGGGAGCTGAGAACGGCGCGACACAAAATTTAGCAAAATTTTACCACATACGAACATCACTCGACCTCCACGGAATTTATTTTCTCAAAATTCGAGGGTTGGAGATAGACGAGTTCTGTCAAGGTGAATCGATAGAGCGTCGAAAATCGATGCAGTGTGATTTTTTGACGATTTTTCCGATTAAAATTCATGCTGAATCGACATATTTACGAAGATGGAAATGACGTCCTGGCTTAAAGTAAAACCTATACCTTTCTTTAGTAAGAAAGGCAAAAAAGGAAGGGGGGAAGATCTTAAATTTGCAAAAAATGTGTCCCCTGTCTTGCAACTATAAATTCAACAAAAAACATGTTTTAACAAAAAAATAATCTTCGACTAACCAATGTGTTGTCGTACTGGGCGTATTTTTTGTTTTGGATAAGACCGTTGCAATTTTTTTCTAAGTTTATGTCGCCCCCCCCTTAGAGGTCCGAAAAATCAGGGGGCAAAAATATTATTAGTTTTTTGCAGAAAAATTCAAAATAACAATGGAAATAGACAATTGAAAATAATTCTAAATGCATTTTCCTGCATTTAAAATCTTAATAAAAAATCATAAGAAAAATATGTTTAACAGTCTGGACCCGAAGCCTGATTTTTCTGTTACATTCTTATTAGAATTCCATATAAACTGTAATGGGAACTGCAGGCACCGGATCCAGACAGTTAATTTGCAAAACATCTGCATTTTAAAACACTTTTCTCATTCAAATGTTAATACCATAGCCTGTCATTTAAATTTTTATTTTTGCTATTTATGCGCCAATTTAACCACCGTCAAAAAAAAAAAAAAAAAAAAAAGCGGGTCTTATTATTTTAGCCATTTAAAAATTATGCGATGATTTAAACGTGTTTGTGCACCAAAAGTTATCGCAGTTTTAGTGAAAAAAGGGTTTTTTTTCTCGTTTTTACTTGCGGTGCGCCGAAAAACCCAGTTTTTATTTAAAAAAAATCAAATCTCGGAATCCTGTAAGTGAACTTTTCCCATTATGATAAAAATATATTCAGAAAAAGACTCTTTTGTCGACCTTTATAAATGTTAAGGGGACTTTTCGGTCCTCAAACTATTTTTTGAAAGGGCCAACTAACCACGTTTCATTTGCGTAAAAAAAACAAATATATCGGTTTAAATGACGTGGAATTATGTTTTTTTTTTAAATTTGGTTATTACGAAAATTGACGAAAATGACAATTTTTGGGACCACCCTAGCACGGTGTAGGTCATTCTAATGGCCAAACAAAATAATACTGGTCGAATTATTTTGGCCTAGGAATCCCATAAAAAAACTTTGAGACTGATCGGAAAACTTTTTTTTGGTTTATGCTCTTTTTAAATTAAATTGCTGTATTTTTTTTTACTTGAAAATCTGGCATATCATGCCTTAAAACGACAGTTTGAGCTGGTATGAAAACGGCGACAGATCTGGCACCACTCAGGTCAAAACCATGGTGCTCAATCCCAAAAATGTTAGAGTAGTATGTCAGGATCAATGCTTCTATCGTTTGATTTTTTTTTTGTATTTTGTGTTTTGAACACTCAAACTAGCAATTTTTGGTAACATTTCATGACAAAAATAAGTTATTTTTGTACAATGTGATGTGAGCTTCAAAAAGTCTAATCTAAATTATTCTCATCTTACACTATTCATTTTACCGATTTATTCTGTAGTTGAAAATCGGAAAAAAATCATCAGATGGAGAAGAAATCTTATTTGTTTTTTTTTTGCGTATGACATTTTTTTCAGAAATTAGAAAAATTAAAGAATAACTTTTCTTCAAATAAATAAATTTTTAGATTGCCATTAAGAATATGAATTTGACCTATTTTCTAAATATTTGACGAGATATTTAATGCATGGTTTGAAAGAAAAAGTTTGAAATCATTTCTAACATATTCGAAGAAATGTTAAACATATATTTAAATAATGTTTGTTTACTTCTATTCCCCAGCATGGGCATGTTCAGCACGCTGGCCATCATCTACCGGGAGAACGGCGTCTGGAAGGGCCTGTACCGGGGCATGTCGATCAACTATCTGCGCGCGATCCCGATGGTGGCGGTCTCGTTCAGCACGTACGAGCTGATGAAGCAAACGCTCAACCTGGACACGGGCATGAAGGTCTAGGACAACTGTTTTTTTTTAACGGGGTGGCGTTTGAATGTTTGTGACTTTTATTTTGTGTGTTTGTGTGAACGAGCGATTTAGGGCAGCTTTCCGGGAGTAAATCAGATGGTTTCAAAGAGTGTGTCGTCACCCTGTTCTGTTACACTGTACACTGTATTTATTTAACGGTGCACATCAACCAGAGCTTTTGCACCCAGATTTTTGTTACAGACATTTTAGTATCTTCGAAATTACGGGTACTATCAAAATATTGTTTTATTCATCCCCTAAAGTACTGTCCACAAAGTAATTTACAACAAAGTTTGACTAATTTGACAAACGCGTTGTTGCAGGATTGGGTCCGTAAGTTTGACAATTTTGGAATAAGAAGACAACAACTTCCTTCGTTGCTGTGTACCCTTAAAGACAATGTTCGTTTAAACTTTTAGGACTAAATTTCTAGGGAAAACCTTCTTCAACTCTATAGTATTAGACAAATTGGTGTAGGCTCAATTGAATACAGTTAGTGTACTTAAAATTTTAACTCTACGTAGGACATTTGTTTTATGATTATTCTTCACCACTAGCCAGGTAGAACAAACTAGAACGAATCTAGCGCCCAGTCTTCACTCTTTATCGCTAGTGCACGATAAGGGGAAATTAGTTAGAAGATGAAAACAAAAAAACAGCCGTGACAATGCAGCTTCTGAAAGCACTTTTTTCTAGGAGGAATGTTTATTTTTGTATAGAAAAGCAAACACTTTTTTCGCTGGATCAACAGAACAAAGACGAATAAATTTATTTTTTATGTAAATAAAAGCAAACGAAAGATTTAATAAAAAAGAAACACTCATATTTTTTTTACTTGCGCATTTCTTTTATTCAATCTGCTTCGAAATCGTTTCCTTTCTGTCTTACCACATCTTTTAAGATTTCCCTTTTCCGGCGAACGTGAAAATCAGTAACACACATTTGCTTAGGCTTAATAGTTACGCATATATTTAATATATATTTTCTGTTGTCAATACACTTTGTAGCAATTTACTCTGCCGCAGGCGCGCTCGTCCGACAGAGATAATAACACTTGATTTAATTTATATTTATGTTTCTTCTGTGTTTGTTCACATCAAAATTTTACAACAATGACTAGCATCTTTGGTTATACTTTGTTGGTTTATCTTCTGTTCTACTCATTTTTTTTTGGGGGAGTGTTGCAGCTTTTAGGCTCCTGTTTTAGTTTTTGGGAAAGATCTGCGCAGAAAAGGCCAGTTTTGTTGAGCGGATTGTGTGTGTGAGGGAGATTTTTGCTAAACGGAGTTGGGAAACTCCTGCACTACAAACACTGATATCAAAAATATGGTGGCGATTTGAGTCTGTGTGATTAGTTTGATTTCAAGGATTCTTATTTGCTTGTTGGGTTGAGTTGGTTATAACACGGTTAACGTACACATTTATAAGTTAGTAATATTACTTGGTTTTACTCCTGTCTTCTTTAAACATTCAACATTAGATATTTTCTTCGATTTTTTTCGGGTTGAGGGTGTTTGCAATACAGTTAGTTTGTTTTTCATTTGTGCTCAAACTGGTTTGAACTGTTGTTGTTTCTACTGAAATCTTAGTTTTTATCTGTTACAAATCTTGCCTCTGCTTTCACCACCATTTTCTAAGTCTCTTCCTTAAAGCTTTGATTGTAAATCCTTTCCCGTGCTTCTATACCGTGTCTCGACTAAATATATTTATCAAATTTCGCTGGAGAAAGTTATTCCTGGAAATGTGAGACCAAAGAGACGCCTCCTCATCGGATTACGGGATATCGCGCACGTTTCTGGCGGTTGCTGGAGCGAGGAGGGCGCGATGGAGCTTTTAATCCTTCCTGGAAAAGTTGCGTTCTGGCTGGTTCGTGCGATGGGAGCTGAATTTGTGAGGGAATGCTGCCGAAGCTGATGGATTTATTGATTAGAACGTTGAAGGGCTGCTTCGGGAAAGCTTACAGAATGGCTTTGGTTGATTCTCAAATAATTTATAAAAATCTTGATTAAAACTCATTTTTTTTTCAATCGTTTGAAAGAACTTTATTTAGGTAAAATTATCAAATACTAATAAAAACTTGTTTTTTTATAAGGTTAAACATAATTTTGAAAAAAATCCAAAAATTGACAAATTTTGCTAGAAATATCTGAAAAGCGTAGAAACGGGATAACTACAATGCCCTTAAAACTTTTCTTTGCAAATCTTACCTTAAACAAGTTTTTAATGTAAAATCTAATTTGGAATTGGAAAGGTATAATTATTCATCATTTTCAACTTATATCCATTTGAGGCCCAATTTATGGTAAAAACGTTACATAATCCACCTTTAGGTGGTTGATGCCTTTTTCTCATTTATATTGTAATTTCGTATTAAAGAGTAATTTTCCGATTAAAAAAAATGCAAGAGTCTGAATAGTTCATTCATCATAACTTTTTTATAACTAAATGGAACTTTACAATTTTCAATATCTAGCTGTGGGATCCGAAACTGGACTTAACAGACCACATCCGGACAAAATTCGTTCAGCCAAGGCCGAGATTTGCTTAGATTTTTTTCTGAGTCAATAAGTATGAATACAGGTGGGTCTAGTCAAATTAAAAAGTTTTATAGCCTCTCTTCAGTGAGAAAGGTTAAAAAAAGGAATATTTTTGATTTTTTTTTTGAAATAGTGTCCATCTTAATCCATTCCCAAACCTATTTTTTTTAATAGCTGGAGACCATTCGGCAGATTTTTAACGTTTAAAACAGTGGTTCTCAACCTTTTTCGTTGCATTCCCCCTTAGCTTATATGCAAGACCTTCTGTCCCCCCTTCCTCGTTTTTAACTTTTTTTTTTTAATTGAATAAATAACATAATTTTGGATTTAATGTTTAATAAAAGATTGATGTTTTAAAATCATGAGTAAATGAATCATACAAAAATTTTGAATTTGTGGTTGTGAAATAAACTGAACAACTTTTGCTCTTTTCGATTGGTCTGATTCAATCAAAAATAGTTGAAACAGTTTTATTTTAAGAAGAAATTAAAGACTTAAGTATTTAAAAAAGAGCTGAACGCAACATAAAGATCTTTGGGAATAAAAAAAACTTTGGTAATGATTGAAATAGCACAACAAAAAAAAAAACATATAAAACATATTTTTAAAGCCTGACAGAATTCAATTTAACAAAAATTGTTGTTTGGATTTTATTTTTTAAATTTTTATTTTTAATCAAAGAACTGTTTTTCAACCGAAAATTCGAACTTTCAGTTTTAATATACGAAAAATTTTGTTTTATTGTTCAGCATAAACCACATAAAATTTTAATAGAAAATTACAAAACTCACTTAATAGAAAATTACAAAAACTCACAAAAAATAATTCAAAAGTTTTTTTTTAAAGAGCAACTGAGATTGAAACAACAGCAAAAACACAAATGAATGAAAATGATCATGATCGACAAACTACAAAAAAAACCCTGATTTTTTTTTAAATAAACCTATTTCAAATATTTTAACGAACTGATCAAAATTTTTGTGATTCATATGAAAACATGAAAGATTGCTAAGAAAGTATCAGAAAACGATTTAATTTTTGCAAACACGTTAAAGACTTTGAATTTCTTTTGCATCCTCATTCCTCCCCAAGAATGCCCAAATTCCCCCCAGGGGGAATTCCTCATCGGTTGAGAAACACTGGTTTAAAACGAATCATTTCTGAAATCCTTCAAAAAATTTTTTTTTGTAAATTTTAAAATCTAACCAAATGTTTAAATCTTTCCTAAATATGGAAAATACTTTTCCATGAAAAATTGGAAAATTTCCTGAAATTATTTTCATAATTTCACACATTTATTGAAAAAACAAAATGTAAAAACGATTGTAAAAAACAAACAAAACAAAGACTTTTATTTGCAAATTTTAAATTTTGGGATCACAGACTTTTTCATCTTTAGATTTTTTTTTTTCATAGATTCATTGATATTTTGCAAATTTTTGATAGTAGCAGTTTTTGATATTTTGTGATACTTTCCACCTTTTTTTTTAAATTAGACTTGAATTTTGAAATTTTGTTTTTTTTTTTGTTATTTTTATGCCTTCCCATGGGCTACGATCTGGGCCGAGGGGTAACAAACTTAAATAAAATTTGTACCAACCTAACTTTAAATTGAAAATAATGTATTACTAGAGTTTTTTTAATAGGTTCTATAAACATATGAAACACAGTAGTTTATAGGACCTTTAAAAAAACTCCAGATTTTATAAATTAGTATTTTCTGATTGCAAATTTAATTTTGCATTAAAAAATGAAGACAAATATTTTTATTTGGATATATTTGGACAAATTTATTTTTTTTCTCGGTATTTTGAATTTTGTTATTTCCCCCCCCCCCCCTCCAAATTCGATAAGAGCCGATGAACATTAAAATAAAACAAAATTTATACCAACCTTATTTATTTGGGAACAACTTAAAAATAGTATTTGCGCAAAATACAGATAAATTTGGTGTTAAACAACTCCAATTAAATCAGTAAGAAGAAATAAAATACAATTTTGAAATTCAAGCTTCTATAGCTTAAAATTAAATGAAAAAAAAAACAGAATAAGCTTCAGTTAAAAAAATATAAGCAAACGTATCACAAAGTGTTTAAGGCATGATTACAGTTAAGCTTCTGCCAAAAAAATCATAAAATCTAAGAATTCATGAATTAAATATGTTTTTTTTCCAAAAAATTACGTATGTTCCTACACGAGGAACCAAAATTAAAATTTTTCCCACTTGTGGCCCATTTGAAAAAAAAATGATAGTTTATTAAAATTTCGAAAGATCCTTATTTATAAAATTTATTTTGAACAGGTAGTTGACGAACTATTGTACATGGTTTCATAACAAAATTGTTATTTTTTCAGGAATACTTATTTGATGAAACTTCTAATTTAGAAAAAATGCTCTGTGTAAAAAATAAATAAAAAGCAGTCCTTTTTACGACTCTTACCCATTTTCATTAAAAAAATAATTATGTTTTTAAGAGTTTTAAAAATCCTTGAAAAAAAATCATTATTACTTTTAAACTTATCAAAATTCGGTGAAAATCACGTTTTGGAGAACATTTAACATATCCGTTTTTGTATTCGAACATTTTCAAAAGTTTTTGTTTGAATTGTTTCAATTGCTCAAATCTTATTTCGCACACAGGAAAAATCTTCGGATTTTCGCAAATTATATTGCCAGAGATGTTTTTTTTTATTTTCATGTAAGATATTTTTTATCCATATAAGATAGATTGGAATTAGTACGCGAGATGAATTATTTTCCTTTTAATTAGTTTGAATCATTTTTGAATTTTTTGATGGTTACCCGATCAGACGAAATAACTTGGGAATAACATTTTTTGATATTTGAAAATACTAGGCCAATAACATTTTACGTTATTTATAACAAGATTTGTTATTCGTCGTTATGATTTTTTTGTTATTGGATTGTTATTGTAATAACAGACTAATAACACTTTTAGTTATTCTTCGAACAAATCTTTGTTATTATTTTTTGTTATTTTAACAACTAATCCGATCATCCCAATAACAGTTGGAGTTATTCTTCCATAACAAAAAATGTTATTCCAAAGTTGTTTTGGCTTTCAACCAATATCAGACCAATAACAAATTTTGTTATGATAACATAAACTGTTATTTAACCCTTATGCAAAAATTGAATTTTCAGGAAGATTCCATAACACTTTCTGTTATTTTAACAGAATTTGTTATTGAAATGGCATGAATTTTGTTATTATCGTATAGATTTTTTAAAAGTTTTCTCTATCTTTAAAAAAAAAAAGATCAAATTGTTTGAACAATATATGTAATTGCATTTGTGATTTTTTTTTCAGATTTTTTCAAATATTGTTCAGTTCAATTTATTTATTTCCCGACTTTTATTTTTCAAGTCTGCGTGACTGCGTTTTGTCGACTAGTCTAGTCTAAGAATTTTCATTGAATTTTACGCATTGCATTAAAAATAGTTTCAGGTCTTGAAAAATAATAAACACCCGACATTTAGGTGGAAGCAGTAGTATAGAACTTCCCCGTAAGTTGTTTTTTCTCAAAATTCTCAGCTTTAAATTGCTACAGATATGCAAACAATACCTGGTACACATCTGATTTTTTTGTACGAAACAAAAACATTCCATTGACCCAGCCTTTTTTATTCTTCCATTTTCAATCGCACAAGCGTTCGAATAATTATTTTTTGTTATTGTTTCATTTGTTCTGCCCCGGAACTCTGCTCGTCCGCTTCATCCTTCAATTAATCAATAATTAGCGAGATTTTTTCATTCCCTTTTTTCAGCCACGCTTTCCGGTGGAATTTCCACGGGAAGTAATGATTTAAAACAAAACTTTTACGGCCAGCAGCTGGGACCAGCGATCCAGCTCATTTTTCGGGGTGACACTTGTTGGAAAGTTTATCGGCATGAATGTTGGCATAGTTGTATTAAGTATTTAGTTTAATTAGGTGAATTCTTTTATTTGTGTTACAATGTCTCACTATTTGAAATCGTGCATTTCCTCTCCAACAAACTGCAACAAACACAGTCAAAAAATGGCAATTACCGAAACGATTTCCACCGTCGAAAATTCCACTTCAATGAGTCCTTATACTCAGCATCTATCTGCTGTTGTGATTCCCTGCTCGTTATTTCAAACTGAAGCTGCTTCAGCTTCAACTTTTTCATCACCAAGTCGCTTCGCTCCAATTTCGATAGGCAACTTTTCGCTTTATTTCCTCTGCAACATTCTCATCGTCATTTTCGCAGTAGCAGCCTCACCAGCAGCCACTTATTATTTATTTAAATTGCGAGACATGAAAATATGAACCTGACTTGAACCAGACTTTATCCTCCGTTAGAACATTGATCAACTCAATTTTGATGGAAATATCGCTTTTCCCGAAAAATCTCGCGGTTTGACAATATTTCTCCCCTCGTCGTATCAAAAGCCATACCAAAGAGATGTCCTCCAGGTTCCAGTAGAAATGTATAGGCCGCACTCCTCATCCTTCTTTCAAACGAAAGCCGTCGATTTTTCCCACCGAGTAGGTATATGTGAAGTGGTGCTTTAGGAGTTCCAAGCCATGACGACCTTCTTGAAGGGGACGAATATGCCGTGCTGGGGTTCACTGTGGATGGAAGAGATTCAAAAATAGAAAGAGAGCGAAAAAAAGAACGTTTGGTGAACAAATAGAACAGAATCTGGCGAAAGTCAGTCCAGCTGAGGGGGGAGAGATTGGATGACGCCGGGACTGGAATACGTAACGCCAAGGTGGGATTTAATTTGCATGCAGCGTCAGTTGAATGTAAATGTGGTGGGACGGTTTTACATGTGCAAATTTGCTGCTAATTTGAGATGTTCTCTGGATTAATGGTGGGAATACATTTTGAAATAAATCTAACAGGGAAAAGTTGAAAATGAAATTTAAAATCGGTAGGTGTAAAAAAAGTGAGTTTCTGTTTGTGGTTGTGAAATGGGTAGTTTTTGCTTTGAAAAGTTTTCGTATTGAGTTTACATCATCGAAACCCACTCGTTTAATGAATGCTTCATAATAATGAGAACCTCAACTTCTTTTTGTTATGAAACAAACAACAACACAAAAAAATAAATTATTATCTTCAAGATGGAAAGGGTTATTTCCTAAAATTATCATATTTTTCAAAGTTTATGTCTGAACGCGCCCAGGTCAGGTCAGAACAAATTTTGTGAGCCAGTGCAGATTATGCTCTAGTACAACAGCACAAGAACAGACAGCATAACACATACAATAACAAAACAGAACATCCAGTGAGTGCCTGGAGTTCTGAGGTTCAAATTAAGTAGCTTTGGCCAGCAGGAACCGACTAGCGGTTGGTCATTGCTCTGCAGACCGTACTACTGACCAGTTCAGATTAAATCAGACGCAGTTTTACTAAGATTAGTGTTTACAGTCCACTATTTAGTCCGTCCAATTTACTGACCGCGAAATATAACTGACGACTTAGAGAATAAATGTTTTTTGTACAACCCGCGAGTTCTGATTAATTTTGAAAGATCCGATTTTGCACGGCACTGGGATTCTGACGCTAGTATGTGCGCAAACATATTTTGGTCCTTCGAGCCGGATCCGTAAGGTTCCGGTTCCCCTGGTGCCTGCAAATCGGTCAGAAAAGGACAGTTCAGTAGTGTTCGGTGTACCTGTGCAAAAAAAAAAGTGCATCGCGATGGCGTTCAAAGTCGGCGCAGAAAATCTCCAGCTGGAATCCACGGAGAAGAAGATTCCGCCATCATCCGCCGCAGTACAGCATGGCGCCGGACTCGCTGTGGCCATCGCGCACTCCAGCTGCTGAAAACCCGCCGCAGAAAACCGCAGAAAACCACTTTCCGACGATAAACGTTGAAAACTCGCGGAAAACCGTCCCGTTATGTTCTGTGAAGTGATTTTTGTAAACATTTTGCACCTGACAGTTCAGTTTCGTCCAGTCAGTGAAGTTGCTCAGTTTCAGTTCGGTGGCCAAACCAAAATCTGCCGTCGGTTTGGCAAAAAATCTGCACACGATCCGCTGAAATCCGTCCGTGCCGTGAAAATCCGCCAGAAAATCGTGTGCAAAATCGGAATGGCGGTCCCACCATTTTACGTTCCGACCACGCCGTAAAATTCTTTGTCGTGAAAACCGTGCTGCAGAAGAAAAATGGTGGTTGAACAATAGTGAAGTGAATAAAGAAGTCCGTGCCCATCGCATGCAAGTCGGTGCTCACCAGGGCCCCGGCGATGGCCTGATATGAGCTACCGAACAACATTGGCAATATGGCGTCGTTTGTTTACAAACATGAGATTGTTTGTGGACGAACCAAAAAAATTACTTTTTTGTAAAAAAATCTATAACCATTGTGCAATAACATTAAGTCTTACAAAACAGACAAAATTTCGTTAAATTCTAGACCACAATTTGTTTTATTATTATTTTTCAATTTAAACCGCTTTTATCGCGATTCTGATCAAGATTGCACATCAAATCATCGTGCCTTAAGTGTATCTTTAGTTTTCACATCGATTCGCTGTAGATTCATGTTTAAATTTTGAAATTTAGCATAATTTAAAATTAGTTGCAAAATTCTCTACTTCAGCCATGTGCAACAATTTCCACATCACCCATGCGGGAAACCGATAATGGGGTAATTCATGCGTTCCAAACTGTCAAAATTCCAAAACGTCATTGCCAATCTTCGGTTCGCTGCTTTTGTTCGTGTTTGAAGTTTCGGGCCGAGACTCTGGTGCTCACACTTGCGACGGTGTGAGAAAAAGTCTGCGATCAGACTGAGCAACTCGTGCAGTGACAGAAGTTTGCAGACCTGTCCGAAAGTAAAACAGCCGATGACGTTTCGCGGTTTGTTTTGATCAAAAATTCGGTGTCGATCGCGAAACTGTTCTGCTGCAGTTCGATGCAGTTTCGGTGTTGAAAACAGCTCGGCGGGGCTGTTCGGTTCTTTCGGTCGCGTAAATGTCGGTTCGCGGTCCGAATTTTGTGTGTGGCTGTGAAACTGTGCACCTGCGACGGTTATACTCTGGTCCGTCGAAGTGTTCTGCCGGAGAGTTGAGAAAACGACGTTGAAGATCGGTTCCGTCGATCGGTCGCACCGAGACGACGAAGATGCAGTTTGTGTGGAGGACTGCGGAAGATTCGTACGGACGACAAGTGCAGTGTAATAACAAGCAGACCAGTATTGAAGAACTGTCCATTCTAGTGCCAGTGATTCTGGCCAGCCAGTGCAACGAATCGTTGCAAGTGCCCGTCCAGTGAAGAAAGCGTCGCACACAAACACACACCCGATCAGTTGCAGTGTGTTTCACTGTTCACTGCACCCCGTCAGCAAAGAAACACAGGGACGTCGCTAAGGGCGTCCACATCGGGTGTGAGTGTTCAATCCGGACCGATTTCAGCGGAATCTGCGTGCAGCGATGCACTTTGCGGTGCATATCGCGGCAGCTGTTCGGCACAGACGTGTAGCAGGGCATCGGCGAGCTTTGATGTGGCAGTATTGGCGATGATGGAGCAGCAGTTCAGTTCGGCGATTACGATCGCTGAAGTTCTGCACTAGTTCAGCCAGCGGTGCAGTCGGCGTTTGCGGTTCAACAGTACAGTTCGCCGGCACAGATCCACCACGTCGCCGCAGACATCAGCATGCCACACGCTGATTGGAGGTTGCCAGCAGCAAAGCCTTTCGGGGCGGCGCGTCATGATCGGACGGGTCAGACAGCCGTCCCAAAAGCACTCCAAGATAAGTACCTTTCTTTGAGTTGCATTCAGTCGCTCAGGCGTTTTCAACTGCAGGTTCGCGGCGCTGGCGCCTCTTCAGCCGTACTGACAAGCTCTGCACATCGCGAGCCAGCGGACGTCTTCAGCCATCGAGCACCAGACCCGCTCAGAATTCGGAGATGCAGCTCGACGGACATTTCAGCCTCTTGTTTACAGCAGCTCATCAGATCGGAGGCACAGACCTTGCCTTCGTCAGCTCAGCGAGCAGCCGTTACATCTGCTCTGCCGTCAGCAACTCTGCGCGCCATTGCAGAGACGAGGATCCAGCCGCAAAGCACTAGGGACGGCGCTGTTTCGATCGGACGGGTCGGAACTGCCGTCCCACCTCAGCCGACAGTTAAGTACCGTAACATTTCTGTTGTTTTTACAAACTTAGCGGTTTTTCTGTCAGGTACTCGGTGAGGATCCTCCGCAGTAGCAACAGCGTGCAAATTACACCTGCATGTTCATCTGCGAGCCTTCCGTCGCGCCGCCACTACGGCGCTCCCGTTCAATCCCGTTCAGCGGTCACCAGCCGCGAGTATAGCCAATTCTTCGGTCAACTCTGTTGTTCAGTCCGGCGGTCACTATCCGCTGGTAAAACCAGTTCGTCCCATCGGTCTCAGCGCCCGCTGGTGCATCCAGTTTCTGTCGGCTTCCACCAAGGGAGTCGCTTCCAGTACATCCAGCTTTTCCTTTCTACGGTCAGCGTCTCGAGACGCTGAACGCTTTGCAGTGGCGGGTAGTTACGTCTACCGCGTCTAGGCTGCCATCTACGGACCAGGTCACACTCTGGTGACCACTACTGACGTCTCCAAGGAGACAACGTCCCCACATTGTGGACTATTCGGACGGCCACTTCTGGCCAATTTCAGGACATCGGACCACCTGTCACGACAGGTCGCAGCCTCAGCGATATGAGGTACAGGCGTTGTCACTGTTTACACAGCGTCCTGGGTTCAACAGACAGCTGCAACTCCTCTGAGCGTTCGCGGAGGTTTTGCATTTCAGTGCGTATCAGCTGTACAGCACTGAACAGTTTCAGAACGCAACGTCCTGAAGTCAGACAACAGACCACAGACAAGGAACAGCAGCAGGATAGATGGACAAGACAGGAAGCATCAGCAGGAGTAAGAATCGTTCGGATCAGCACGGATACCAACTGTACAACCAGTGCGGCGTACGGACAGAGCTCGCGGCACACCAGCCGACGAGAAACTAAGCGGAAACTGACTGCACACCCGGTGCAGCGACACAGACCACGGAGCGCGACGCACTGGCCGACGGATTTACCGACGAAGAAGCACTGACTCGGATCACGGTGAGCGGCACACGGGCCGCAAGTACGACGGGATTGTTGACACAGTCCAGCAACAGCAGTAAACCGACGGTGGCTCAAGGGCCACAACTGACAACGGCGGGCGGTGCACACAGCGGAGCACAACGGACGGCACACTGGTCGTCGACATACCCAAGTAACCGCGGGACTGTATAAGCAGACTACGGCGGGCGGCACTGAAGCCGCAAACCCGAACATCCGAGCGCGGAGCAGTCTGCAAATGCAGACGACGGAAGCTGTATACTAGGAGTGCAGCAGAAGCAGCTCATGGCGAGCGGTACGACAGCCGCACAGATCAGCGGACCACGGCAAACGGCTGTGGGATTGGCGGGCGGCAAAAATATGCCGCACATACTGCGCTGGATCACCACAACAGATCAGCACGACAACAGACGGTGATCTCCAGCAATTCAGCACGCCAGAAGCTGAAGCGAGGTTCCAGCACAAGGCAATCGGGGATGGCGCTGTTTCGATCGGACGGGTCGGAACTGCCATCCCGACTCTGCCCAGAGTTAAGTACAATCAGTTCCATAAAAATTCTGGGCATTTACTGGTCTTCCCACACAGGTGCAGAGCGCTGGAACACTCAACTTCAAATCAACGGTCGCAGAAGCAGCAGTGTATCCAGCAAGATGCATTCGGACGTAGCAGCAGTCGCAGTACCAGACGATGGCGAACCAGTCGCAGTCGTCACGCACAGCAGCGACAACGGACGGAGAACGACGCGATCGTCGTCAACAGTAGCGGTAGCAGTTTACCGAACACGGTCGAAGAAATGAAGAAGAACAGTGAAAGAACATCACACTAACAGACAAGACTGTTCAGATCAGATCTGTTCAGTTTCAGCAATAGACTAATCCATAGGCACTGGTTCAAGTAGGAGTTATATTAAAATACTTAGTATTTCAAGGCGGGCGGTATGAACGCGCCCAGGTCAGGTCAGAACAAATTTTGTGAGCCAGTGCAGATTATGCTCTAGTACAACAGCACAAGAACAGACAGCATAACACATACAATAACAAAACAGAACATCCAGTGAGTGCCTGGAGTTCTGAGGTTCAAATTAAGTAGCTTTGGCCAGCAGGAACCGACTAGCGGTTGGTCATTGCTCTGCAGACCGTACTACTGACCAGTTCAGATTAAATCAGACGCAGTTTTACTAAGATTAGTGTTTACAGTCCACTATTTAGTCCGTCCAATTTACTGACCGCGAAATATAACTGACGACTTAGAGAATAAATGTTTTTTGTACAACCCGCGAGTTCTGATTAATTTTGAAAGATCCGATTTTGCACGGCACTGGGATTCTGACGCTAGTATGTGCGCAAACAATGTCGCCTCTCCCCCCTTTTCAAAATCGGTCCGAAAAATCGGGCGGCGAAAAATTTCTTTTTTTTTAATTTGAAAATTAACAAATAAAAAAATATAAAAACATTTGAATGAAAAAAGTGTTTAAAATGCATTTTACACCTGCCCAGATGTTTTGCAATCTTTATTTTTCAAAATATGAAAGTATCGGCGAAATATTCTTTTGTCAAAAAAAAAAAAAAAACTTTTTACAGTACAGTACTGACTACGGAATTTCACAAAAAAATAAAATATTGTTTTTTGATCTCAAATTTGAGCAATTCTCGCTGAAATAAAAATTGAAATTACAGGCGCTGGTTTCAAAATTTGAATGAAAAAAGGGTTTTAAAATGCATTATACACTTGTCCAGTAGGGTGTAATAATAAAATCGATTTTCCAGCACAGCAATTTTTCAGTTCCTTTTGGGGTCCTAAAAAACTCACCAAAGTTTGGGAACGGTTGGTTCAGTGCCCACTTTGCGCAAAGCGATTCAATTTTCCATATAAATCTGTATGGATAAAATCATTTTTTTTTTGAATTTCTATATTTAAAAAATCCACGTTTTACGCTTTATCAAAACTGGATTCATATTCGGATGCTGCTCTATAACTTTCCCCAAGAGAGTATTGTGCTAACTTGCTCCTGAAAGAAGATACAGCGACCTCAAAACTCGCCTAAAACGTGATTTTCGAGCAAAAAACACGTTTTAGACGAGTTGTGAACAAGCTGTATCTTTTTATAGGAACAAGTTAGTACCATACTCTCTTCGGGAAAGTTGTAGTGCACGTTCCAGAGCATTCGAATATGAATGTGGTTTAAAAATAGCGTGAAACGTTGATTTTTGAAACATCAAAATCCAAAAAAAATGGGTTTTCCCATACAAATTCCTATATAAAATTGAATCGCTTTGCGCAAAGTGGAGACTTAACCAATCGTTCCCAAACTTTAGGAAGTTGTTTAGGACCTCAAAAGGAACTCAACAATTGCTGTGCTCACTAATTTTTTTTTCAATACACCATATTACACCCTATTGTTTAGTTGTTTTATAATAATAAGTTTCCAAAATTTCAAAGCATCGAAAAAAAAAAGTTTTTGCGGTTATGAACATTGTAATATCATAAAGCTTAAACATATTTTTAAACGAGCTCAAACAAGCTAAATATGATTATCAATGCAGGAAAAGGCATATTAGATTGTTTTGAGTTGATTGGACTTCTGTTTCCATTGAAATTTTTAAGTTTGATGAAAAAATATTTTTTTGCCCCCTGATTTTTTGAACCAATTTTGAAAGGGGGGCGACATAAACTTTGAAAAATATTAGCAACGGCCTTAATATTACAGTAATATGAGTTAATGTGGCAAAACGTTAAACAAATTTCTTGATTTGATTTTTTAATTAATTGCCTTATAATTGGCAAAGCATACTCTTACAGCTCATGAAAATATGTTATTTAAAGATATTCCCAAAAACTGTATTTTTTGTTTTATAAGAGCAAACAGAAAGGTATGGACAAACAATTTGAAATTTAAATTTAAATCAAATTTAAAATCCGATTTAAAAAAAAATTGAAAACGTACTCTAAAATATTCTTTAAAGCATTCAAAAAATATGTTTATTCGAAAGATCGCAAAATTTAACGATAACATTTTTTAACATTTAAAATCGCACGCATAGATGATGACTGAAAAATTCTACTCTATTTTGGTAATTTAGAGATAAACTATAAAATAATTTGTAATACACTTCTGTAGTAATAATACAATATTTTGAAAAAAAGCTAAAACATTTCCCAATGCTACGTATTTTTAAAAAAAATGGCAATTTTTTATAGATTTCGAAAGTAATAAAGTAATTTTCTGAGTACTTTTTTTTTCGAAGATACTTAATTTTGTGAAAATGTCGAGTACTTTAAAAAAGTTGTTTAATTACTTTCGAAATGAATGAAATATGCCCGATCATCTGATACCCAGATTGCAATAACTAAAGTTTTCAGTATTTTCAAAAAATACGTGGTTTTGCTATAGCTTCCAAAGTAATAATAGCAAAAAAAGTATTATTACTTTGGAAATGTTATAAATTCCCGAACATTTGGGACCCACACTGTGAATAACTAGAATTTTGAGTATTAAAAAAAACATAGTTTAGTGAAAATCTCGATTATTTTTAAATAATCATTCTTGAAAATTATTATAACTTGAATTTCCAAAGTTTTAACGTATTTTTTTTGAAAATTATTCTAGTTTTGAATACAGACTAGAATCTATTGAAAATTGTTTGGAACACTTATATAAGTCCAAGTAACGGCTGAACAAATAAAAAAAACATTTTTAGTAGCTATAAATTGAAAACGGGGCAAAATATAGAAATTTGTGTTAAGTACTTTTCGATTGCAAATTTGTTTCACATCTATAAACAAAGTAGAACAAAATTAGAAGTTTTATCCGGTTTTCGAAAATTATGATTTCTAGCAAAACAATGTAATTGGGACAATTTCAACATTTGAAGAAAATATCCTGCTTGTTTCTAATGTAAACATCAACTAACGTGAGCAGGATATACTGTTTATTTACACGGGACCGACGTTTTACTACCCCATCCGATGGAAGGTTGGATGAGATGGGAATCGAACCTATGATCATCCGCATACAAAGCGGACAGCGTGCCTTTTTACATCAAATGTTCTGGCTTGGTATTTCAATTTATTATTTTTTGTTTTGTGTGAAAAGCCGATTTAAAAAAAAGTTTGTAATTTCTTTATTTTTTTTTTGTCAGGTCCTCAGCAACTTTGCCAAAGACACCAAATCGATCAGAAAATCCGTTCTCAAGATAAGAATTTTTGAATATTTGAATAACTTTTTTGTAAGGACTGGTCAGCTGCCAAAATTGTATAGAGATTTGTGTGACGTCAAGATTAATGGTTCTAGAGGTGGTCCTTCTTGCAATACATGCCCATTTTTTTATCATCATCCCGCAAAATTTTATGGGGACTTGTACTGCCCATAATTGAAAATTCGGCTATTATGCCAAATCAAGTATTCCGAGAAAAACACGTTTTAGTGTTTGTCACAAAATCTCCGTCAAGGCAATTTCCCATAAGAGTGGCATATTAGCCGTTTGGTTTTTCGCATCGGCAGCCAAGTCTAAACACTATTTCAGTGAAATTCAAGTTCCAGGAGATGCGTCGGAACATCCTCTACCACCTGGTGCTAATATCTCGTTTTTGCCAAAAGTGGATATTAGCCGTTTTTTCAATGGTGGGCAGTGTATGAAAAACTGATGATGCAAAATGACTTTTTTGACAAAGGGAATGAATGGATAAAGTTTCTAAATAAAAAATACACACCAAAAATCTCGAAAAGCAAAATTCTATAGAAAATTACTCAACTATCAAGTCACCCTTGAATTTTAAACATTCAGAGTTCACTTTCGACAAAACATCACTTGTTTTGATTTTGTCAAAAATCACCCTTTTCGCGAACCCTTTTTTCTCACAAAATGGCCACCACTCGCATCAAGTTGGGAACCCTTTTGGACGCCATTTTCCAAATTCCAGAATCGGGAGTGGTAAACGTTCGCCTGCTGTTCGAGCTGCTCCGCGCGCTCCTCACCCGACTGGGGCTCAAAGATCTAGAGGTTCTGCTCGAGTTGGACCCGGAATCGAGAAGTAGTCACGCTTTGGCCGCGGCTGCCGAGTGGAACAACCAGCAAGACGAGATGACCGAGAGTGGGCTGTTTAGTCCAAGTTTGGCCGCGCTCGATGCGGAAGCACGGGCGGAGGAAATGGCCCGGAGACACGCGGAACAAACTGGACAGGTGTTGGGGCTGTTGAGGGGTTATCTGGTGCGGTTGCAGGCGCTGGAGGGTGGACTGGGGGATTTGAGGGGGAAAAGGGCGGAAGATTTGGAGGTTATGGGGAAGATGCTGGGGCAGATTGATTTGCTGGATGCGAGGCTGTGTGAGCAGGAGAAGAAGCTGGCGAAGGTTGCTGCGGATGTGGAGTGCTTTGGACTGTTTGCGATGGATTACGATACGAAGTTGGAGGGTGTGAACAGGAGGTTGGATTTGGTGGAGGCGGATGTTCAACGGACTCGATGTGAGTTACGATTTGTCGAGAAGGATCGGCAGCAGTTTGTGGATGCGGTGAGGACCGTTACGGAGCAGATCAACTACTTTTCAACGACTAAGGCAGACAAGGAATACGTTGAGAGGGAGTTGGCGTTGAAGGCATTGGCGGTCGATTTGGAGCGATACGTCCCGTTCGAGTGTTACGGATTGGCTCAGATGGAGTTTGGCAAGCAGGTTGCCCGGCTTAACGAGGATATTTACGCGCTGGAACAACTGCTGAAAGCGAAGGTCTATGAGCTTGACGGTGCCCTAAAGCGAAAATCGGAGTCAACGGAGACGGAAGGTCTGCGAAAACAGTTGGCGAAGGTCGCGTCAAGTTTGAACTGCTCCAAGAAGGTCCAAGTGCCTCCCGTGGCTGCCGGGGTCTCTCAATGCTTGACCTGCGGCTTGGAAGCGTCCCTGGAAGGTAACAGCCAGCTTCTTCCACGACCTGTCCAGCACTTTATCCCGTCGGCGTTCAAGAAGCGAAGAAACGAGGTCTTTACGCTCAAGAGTCGGTACTGCGGTGGAGAGGATACGGTTACGAAGCCTACGGAAAGGGTCCTTCTTCCAGCGCCAATTCTGGCCATCAATTGCGAACAGAAGTCAACCCCAGTCGTCGGAACGAACGGCAGGCTGTACGAAGGTGTTTCCTCGTCCTAATTCTAAGTCAAATTGTGTGCAATAAAATTTAAAAATTCTAAAAAAACTCACCATTCAAAGAACTTTTTTCCGTCGATCGATCCGTCGCAATCGCCCAGGTTGTTGGGCAGCTGTAGGCCAACGTAGGCCTCGTCCGGGTTCGCCGTGGGTTGAACCACTCCGTCGGCACTAGCGGCCACCAGTGGGCCGATGTAGCGCACCCGGCCGACCACGACACGCCCGTTGCGGGCTATCACCTTGGCCAGGTGGCCCGGTTTGAGACATTTGGCGGTCTTTGGCAGAAATGGCAGTGCCTGTTTCGAGGGGATGTAATCTAGGAGGGAGTTGGAGCACATGAGTTTTTGGGGAAAATTTGAAATAAAACTAAAATCTACCTCGTTGAATGTCATTCTCCGAGCACCGTCGATGCTTGGCCGGTCCGACGTGGTGATGATGTATCGGGGGTGCCGGAGGCAGCGGTGGCTCGCAGTGACCACCTCCCGGGTCCTCCAGCATGATGTTCCCCTCGATGGACCGCCTTAGGAAGTCCTCTGCTTCCTCTAGCAAACTGTCCGTCGAACCGCCGGAATCTCCGTGAATCCGATAGAGCGACGGCCCGCCATACCTCCTGGGACAGTTACAGTCGTGGCGGAGATCTGGAAGCGATCCGCGGATCTTGTGCGAGGGTTCTTGGAAGGTGACCCGCGGGGTGTAGTGCATCGATTCCGACGGTCGTAGACTGGTTGAGGCGTGATTCTGGCGGCAGATGGCGCACCGGATCGAGGGGACACTTCGCGACCGGTGGTGCTTGCTCAGGGTTGAGTAGCGAGAACCAAGCGAGTAGCTCTTGGACGAGTCAAACGAGTCTCCTCGATCCGCCCAGTAGGCGTCCGTTTGGGTCGTCTGGGTCGCGATGCTACTTTCGTTGACGGTCCACTGGGACACTCCGGGTGAGGTCATGCTGAAGCTTGGTGGAATGCTGAAACGAGACGGTTAAGTGAGGTTAGTTCTTGGAAGTCACTTTGCACGACAGAGGTTCTGGTACCCCTTGCCGGCTTCCGGCGTCTTGAGCAGGTTGCCCTTGCAGTAGTTGGGCGACCGGTTCTCGTCATTGTGCTCCTCCGACTCTTGCTGGTGCTGGCAGAGATGATCCGCTGAACGGGACAGCTCCGGCACCATGCTGGTAAAGTTGATATCGCTCAACAGCACTCGACGCGCCTCCTGAGTCTTATCCGATGGCCTTCACGAAACCCGGAAGCAGCAGGAAATAAAGAGACACAACATGTTTACCGCGTGTTTTACCCACGTGCGCTTTGAGGTTATGTGGAGAGGGAAAGAGTCGCGTAAAACAACAAAAGAAAGCCCCGAGAAACGGAAGAGGGTACTCGGAAATGGTGACGAAATAATTGGCATGAAAAAGCTCTCTTTCTGCAAGTTACACGACTGTCGTCCAAGACAAAGCGTTGCCGGAACGTGCCTCCTTCCCCAGTTTTGTTTGCCAAGCCGTACGTAGAACGAAATGAATGGATTTGTTCACATTTCACAATTAAGATTAAAGGCGCCTGATAAATGAACATCAACGCGAGCCGTAAATGAGCACAGTCACGCCATTTTGTGACTCTCGCAGGACTTTTGCTGCAACGCCACTCGAGCACGTTTGAGATGGAAATCACTTTCAGGAGTCTCCTCCGCTGTCTCTCCATGAAGACGGGTGCTCTACTAGTCTCCTCAAATGAAGTGTTGAGTTGGGGGTTAATTGAAACATCGCATCGGGGTGGAAATAAATTGCCGTGGACGTGAGCCAAGGACGCTGGCAGGGATTGATTTAAAGGGTTTAAAATGGGAGCTGTTGAGATGCAGGATATCGTAATCACTCTTAATGGGATATTACATTTTTGCTGTTAGAACTATTTTCAAGCTGATTTTGACCTTTTTCGAAAGGTTGAATTTATTTGGTTGTCTCCTACGACAAATATCCTACATAAATTAATGATAGTAAATAACATTATTTTAAGCTCAAATATATTTATTACAAATTTGTAAAATATTAAATTACATTGTTGTAAGAATATTATTTGTATTTCACACAACAGCGATTTAATTTAGGAAAATGTTTAAAAGTTTGAATGTTTTTTTGGCAAAATTTCCAAACACAGCAGAAATTTATCAAAAGATTTTAAAATGTTCTACAAAAACGAATAACAGTCCAGACTCGATAATCCGAAGTTTCGATTATCCGAACGTTTGTATGGGACTTCATATAATCGAATCATAAAAAAAAGTTATTCGTATTTCTGTATTTTCTAACTTTTAACATCTAATGGCCTATCTACAATCACTTAGCTTAGAACATCTAAGTAAAGTAGTTACTTAGGAAAGTACGCAACTTACGGCCGTCATCCACAATCAACTTAGAAATTTTGCTGGGCTGATATACGTTGCTATGCAGTTGTTTGTTTACCTTTGATATTGAAACGTCAACTTACCGTAGATTTTGAAATTTTTCAAACCATACGTCAGTTTCTAATTTGATTACTTTTCCATTGTAGAAGCTCGGCTTCATTTCCATTGATTCAAATTCCTAAGCTAAGTGAAATTTTTTAAGCTAAGTGATTGTAGATAGGCCATAATTCGAGTTCTGCGACCACGTTTTTGTTAAATTTGAGAGGTTGATTGCCGGCCATTTTGGCCGCCATCTTTGA